>NW_024869153.1:19166-33750 GCF_013358625.1 Macadamia integrifolia
TTTTTTTTTTTTTTTTTAAATAATCCACAAATATGAGTGGCTAATATTAGAAGCCAAAGAAGAACCAGTATTCATAAATCAAAGCATAACATCAAATTTAACTTGGAAACCATTCAAGGTATAGAGAAAAATTTACGAGACAATTCGAAGAGGAATTCACTAAAAACAAATGAGGGTTATAATGTTTATTTTCAAAGTTTTTATCCAAAATTCCGATCATTCTCATTTTCAACATGAAACATGATTAATCATGAATAAACTGTTCAAAACAATAAATAGTTTGTTCCGGAAAATAAGATTTAGTCCTAACCCAGTCAATAATCAATGAACCTATTTGCTTCAAAATTTTCCAATTAATGACATAGTGACACAGTGAGCCGCCTAGCTATATATATATATATATATAATGATAAATTTAAGTTATTATATAAATCAATTGAAAAAGATATACAAAATAAATATAATTATATTTTATGAGTAAGTCAGAAATTTCTTGACTATAGAGTTTTTGATAGTCATGTTTCATGGGAATAGCCTCGTACCTAATGGGAACTTTAGATCCAATTAAATAATTCATATGTAAGATAATTCACGACATTTGAAATTTAGAACATAGTTCACTTTCTATGTAATTGTTTATAATCTTATTATATACTTTTTGCTGATTCTTAGAAAAAGAAAAAATAATTTTCTATTAAGAGATATTTAGAGAGTTGTTTTTAAACTATTTAATTTTTATATACAGGATTTCATTCATTAGCTTGTAGGAGGAGTCATCGGTTGACTTAGTACACAAAGTCATTATATATGTCTTCTTACAATTTAACATCATTTTATTACAATCAAAATGCCTCATTTCCATTTTCGAATACACATATAAAATAATAGTATTTACCCTTATTTGAAAAAGTCATCTGTTAAAGAAACTTTCTTCCTCAGTTCATCCTGGCAAAGGAAAACTTTCTCCCATTTATATATCCTAAACCCCAAGTTCCCAATTCAACTACTTTATTATCTTATTAACAAACAACCTTTAGAACAGATCTCTCCTCTTTCTTTCTCTGCTATACACAAAGTTCTAAATATACCTCCTAACTTGGATCAATTGAAAGGTAAGAAATATGTATTCTTCTGCCACTACTGCCGCACCTCAGCCACAATTTGGAGCAGCCCCGGCCTCCGGTATTCCCATGAATTCAACATACTATCAAGCTCCAGTTCCTTGGTCCTCCGGCCTCTGCGACTGTGGTGCCGATATTAACAGCTGTAAGCTACCCTAATAAATCTAATTTTTTCTCCTACCATGCTACCCTATTTCTTTTCTAAAAGCTCCCCAACTTTACAATCTGATCATCATATCATGAAGGATTGATTACACTTGCATGCACCACGCAGGTTGTTTAACATTTTGGTGTCCATGCGTTGCCTTCGGCCAGATCTCTGAGATCGTGGATCAAGGATCCTCCTCCTGTGCAGCAAATGGATGCATCTATACACTGATCATGTGCTGTTTAGGGTGTCCATGCTTCTTCTCGTGTTGCTATCGTTCCAAGATGAGGCAGCAATATAATCTGGTAGAGGATCCCTGTGGGGACTGCCTCGTTCATTGTTGCTGTGAGCAATGTGCCATCTGCCAAGAGTACAGAGAGCTGGAGAGCCGCGGATTCAACCTGACCATAGGTTAGTTCTTGTCTCGTTCTTTATCTGTATTTGAATCTATTGGGGAAATTTTTTTTTTTTTAAAATAAAAAAAGGAGAAGAAACGCAATCCAATAGTGTTGTAGACACCTGAGACATTGGGAAATTGAGAAATAGAGCTGGGGCATGGATGCTTTTTCACAGTTTAGTTTCACTTCTCAATGTGTCTAAACGGATTCAACATTTTTGGGTAGTTTTCCTTTCTCTCAAAAAAAAAATAAAAATAAAAAAATAAATATTTCCAATATAAAGAAAAATTACAAGGAGAAGATGGCACCGAGAGAGTTATATTAAATTGAAGAAGATTGATTGCTTGATTATGAATTCTAATGGTTATATCTTATGGTTGGTTAATTTGCTTTTGCAGGATGGCATGGTAATGTGGAAAGAAGGAACCGTGGAATACCGATGGCTCCTATTGTAGAACAAGGCATGACTCGATAGAGTGAATTAATGAAGATTATCTGATTATATGAAGGCCCTTTGGCCCTGAAAGATTTTTCTGTTACACGGAATGACTCTGAATATCTATTATATATATATACAAGATTTGTGATGACCTTAGAGTGTGATTTGGATTCTTTGTGATAATGTTACTGTTATGCTACCCCGTTATTTTTCGGGAATGTTGATCTAATAAAGAATTTTATCTAAGAAAAAGATAAATAAATAAAAAAGGTAATAAATTCCCTTGTTTGCCTTGTATATGGTATCACCAGGACTGCTGAGTGTGATGTTGGAATTTTCTACAAGGACTTGAGATGAGATATAGTTTGTCTTTTACATTTGAGGCATCTATGTTTTATATATTTCATGTCTAAAATTTTCTACCAAAAAAAAGTTAAAAAATTTATGTTTTAGGTACGCAAGCACAAACAATGTTTTTTTATTTTTTTGGCAAAATCTAAGCGAAGAACTTTATTTTAAAATTAATAAATAAATAAGTTAAAAAAAATCATAGGAGAAAAGAAATTTAAAATATTGTCCATCTTCGACATGGCCATCTCAAGACAGCAAGCAAAATAAATCAAAGGCTAAATCTCAGCTAAAAAAATGAATCTGGGCGATCTTGCGCATCCCAGATTAAAATGTCTTAAATAAATGTCTTTATCTATTGAAATTTTCAGTTGAAAAGGATCTGGCTCAACATGAATTTTTCTATTAGTTTTAACCTTTTATTTGAATTATGGCCATACATTTGACATTTTAAATCATAACAAACATTATAAAGTAATCTCATTTATGATCACATTATCAACCGCTTAAAAATATTTCAGTTGGAGAGGTAGGGTACACTGTACAACCATCAAGGTTGTCAATCGGTCTGTCTAAGATGGGCCTATACCTTGGACTATCTTGTTAAAGGAATGAGTCGGTCCAGTGTCAAGCTTGGTTAGGATCTGGGCTTTAATCGGGCTTTAAACGTTCTTCAATTGTCTAACATTTAAGATACTTTAATATTTTTTTTTAAATCATCAACAATTTAAAAAGATATTACACTTAATTACATTCGATAATTGATACAAATATTATTAGATACCCTATCTATATGTATAAAAAAAAATATTCAAAATATGCATACAAACGGTCGGGCAAAACGTGTCTAGCCGAGCCGGGCTTATAAATGGGCCATGCCGGTTGGGCACTCGTCGGGCTTACCCCTTGCACATTTGTTTTATTTGTTTATAAATGGGCCGGGCCAGTTCCTCTTTAATGTGGAGAGGAAAGTCTATCATTGTGTTCGAAACACCCGTTTTTGCAGCTTGTTTGGCGAGGTAATCCGCAATGGGATTCGCCTCCTTGAAGCAATGTGATATCTTCTACGGAGTTGAGTTTAGATATGGTGAAGAGCAAACCAAGGGATTTTCTGTGTTTGAACAGAAGTTACCACTGCTAACGAGTCAGATTCAATCTAGAGTGCAGGTGCACCAATGTGCTTAGCTCTCATTATTCCTTTTATAAGGGCCTCAAACTCTGCTTCAAGGATCTCTTTCATGCCAAAAAGAAATTGGAAGAGAAGACTACCTTACCCAAGTTATCTCGCAGAACCCCTCCTGCACCTGCTCTGCCTGAATTCCTAAGAGAGCTTCTATCCACATTCAGCTTGATCCAGTTCCCCAACGGTTTGCACCAAAAAATCTCCACAAGAAGGCAGGTATGGTTTGGTTCAATGGCCAGTTAGCGCCTCCAACAACATTTGACATCCTCCACATTTCTCACGACCCCTTTCATTTGCATCTTAAGCATCCCGGTCTCCTTCCTGATCGTCTCAAAGATTTGAGCCATTGTCCTGCACTTGCCATCATAACATTTAATATTCCTTTCCTACCGTGTCATTGGAGTATTCCTTCTATCCCCATAGAACAAATTTAAGAAATACTTTATTTACTGGAAGTGATCATGATAAAATTAGGTAATTACCTAACTCAATTATAAAAGATTTACAAAATAAATATAATTTTCCTTTTTTGAATAAGTCAGAAATTTCTTTTTATAACATAAGATTGGTGGAGCCATAGTTGACCAGTGAACAAAGCCATGATTCAGGTGTTCAGGCGTATATAAAACTTTTTAATTGCTTTTTATATTATCTTAAATAGTTATTAAGTTAAAGGTATAAAGTGGTTTTAAAAAATAATTTGAAAGAGACATCGATATAATGGTATCATTGTTATGCATATTTTTTCGATTATATATGTGAAATAAAAATATTTACCTTTATTAAAAAGAAGATTATATGTTACAATAAAAGGGTGGGACAAGATCAATGGGGAGAGGCATGGAGTTCATTTTCAAAGGGTGACACAAACTTGGCAACCATGCAGTATGCCGAACATTTTCCCATACATGTAACTTCTTCCTTTACTCATCTTGACTGACCGGAAAACTTTTCTCCCACGTATTATAGCCCAAGCCCCAAGTTCCCAATTGAACTATATATTTTTTTTATCTTACTCACAAACTACCGTGAATATATCACATCTCTCTCCTCTCTCTCTCTCTTTTTGGTATACACATACAAAGTCCTCCATACACCTCCTTGGATCAATTGAAAAGTAAGAACCATGTATTCATATGAGAAAATTATAACCAGATATTAAATCCAGATTGTTCAGGTGCTGCCCCACCTCTTCCACAATTTTTTCTGTACAAGTTTTTGAGGTTTATAAAAAGAATGAGAGGAAAATAATCATTTGAAGACAATAAAATTTATCTCATAATCAACAACAAGATAGATGATTTTTTCTACCTCTAAATGCCCCAAAAGTATCTTCCAAAGATGTGAAGAAAACAATACAATAAAAACACAAGCAATTGTTCTCATTTTCCTATTGAATCAAGAGCTTGAAAGATAGTAGAAATGGCATCTGGAATGGCATGAGATGTGAGAGAAAGTCTGCTGTAGACTACCTTTCTTCTTTTTAAAGAGACCTTCAAGAGCAATGTTTTTGACTTCTCAAAGAAACTATTTGTTCTACTGCTCAAACCCTCTCTCTAACTCTTCTTTTCCACTTGTTTTTCTTGAAAGAAGAAAAGATAAAGAAAAAAAAAATCCACTTGTTTTCAAGTGAGTCTCCATTTTCTACAGAATTCACTGATTCACATAAATTGGACCTCTTCATCACATGGGTTAGGTCATATTTATTTAATTCCTCGAATTATTTATGGTCAAACCAAAATTTACCAATAATTAGGGTAAAATTGAACTAAATCCGTTGACTTAAAAAAGTTTGCATTTTTTTTGAAATCATTATAAAAACAATGAAAAATTCTCCCCAACCAAATTATGTCCAAATAATTCGGGTAATATATATATATATATATATATATAAACCATTTGCTATACAACCGTTGGGAATTTTTTTTGGTTGCCATTAAGGAACCTAGTTAGATTGGCTTTAAGATTAAAAAACAATTACTTGAAGTGTGAGGAACAACTTTACAACCTCCACTCATGGATTATTTAAACAATATTAAACAATTTAATTAATCTTTCGCATGGTTTATTCAAATAATATAGGAAACAACTTGTGTTAGCCCGTACAAACAAAAAGCTTATAGAGCCTCCATATGGTCACACCTCACAAAAGAACAAGAGCAAAAAAGTCATAGGACCGCGTAATCACTACATAATTAAATGCCCAAAGGAATGGTATGAGTTTCAGCCCCATGTATAATGAAATATGTTACAATAAAAGGGTGGGCAAGATCGATGGGGAGAGAGGCATGGAGTTCATTTCCAAAGGGTGACATAGGCGTGGCAACCGTGCAGCATGCCTAATATTTTCCCATACATGTAACTTCTTCCTCTACTCATCTTGATTGAGCGGAAAACTTTTCTCCCCCGTAATATAGCCCAAGCCCCAAGTTCCCAATTGAACTATATATTTTGTTATCTTACGCACAAACTACCGTGAATAAATCACATCTCTCTCTCTCTCTCTCTCTCTCTCTCTCTTTGTTATACACATACAAAGTCCTCCATACACCTCCTTGGATCAATTGAAAAGTAAAAAACATGTATTCATCTGAGAAAATTTAGAACCAGATATTCAACCCAGATTGTTCTGGTACTGCCCTACCTCTTCGACAATTTTTTTTGTACAAGTTTTTGAGGTTTACAAAAAGAATGAGAGGAAAACAATCATTTGAAGACAATAAATTTATCTCATAATCACCAATAAGATAGATGATTTTTTCTACCTCTAAATGCCCCAAAAGTATCTTTCAAAGATGTGGAGAAAATAATACAATAAAAACACAAGCAATTGTTCTCATTTTCCGGTTGAATCAAGAGCTTGAAAAATAGTAGAAATGGCATCTGGAATGGCATGAGATGTGAGAGAAAGTCTGCTGTAGACTACCTTTCTTCTTTTTAAAGAGAACTTCAAGAGTATTGTTTTTGGCTTCTCAAAGAAACTATTTGTTCTACTGCTCAAACCCTCTCTTCTTTTCCACTTGTTTTTCTTGAAAGAAGAAAAGGTAAAGAAAAAAAAAAAAAACTCCACTTGTTTTCAAGTGAGTCTCCATTTTCTACAAAATTCACTGATTCACATAAATTGGACCTCTTTATCACATGGGTTGGGTCATATTTATTTAATTCCTCGAATTATTTATGGTCAAATCAAAATTTACTAATAATTAGGATAAAACTGAACCAAATTCGTTGACTTAAAAAAGTTTGCATTTTTTTGAAATCATTATAAAAACAATGAAAAATTTTCCCCAACCAAATTATGTCCAAATAATTCGGGTAATATATATATATATATATATATAAACCATTTGCTATACAACCGTTGGGAATTTTTTTTGGTTGCCATTAAGGAACCTAGTTAGCTTGACCATAAGATTAAAAAACAATTACTTGAAGTGTGAGGAACAACTTTACAACCTCCATTCATGGATTAGTTAAACAATATTAAACAATTAAATAAATCTCTCACATGGTTTATTTAAATAATATAGGAAACAACTTGTGTTTGCCCTTACAAACAAAAGCTTACAGAGCCTCCATATGGTCACACCTCACAAAAAACAAGAGCGAAAAAGTCATAGGACCGCGTAATCACTACATAATTAAATGCCCAAATGATTGGTATGAGTTGCAGCCCTATATATAATAAAATATGTCACAATAAAAGGGTGGGACAAGACCGATGGGGAGAGAGGCATGGAGTTCATTTTCAAAAGGTGACATAGGCTCGGCAACCGTGCAGCCTGCCTAGTATTTTCCCATACATGTAACTTCTTCCTCTACTCATCTTGACTGAGCAGAAAACTTTTCTCCCACGTAATATAGCCCAAGCCCCAAGTTCCCAATTGAACTATATATTTTGTTATCTTACACACAAACTACCGTGAATATATCACATCTCTCTCTCTCTCTCTCTCTCTCTCTCTCTCTCTCTCTCTCTCTCTTTGTTATACACATACAAAGTCCTCCATACACCTCCTTGGATCAATTGAAAAGTAAGAAACATGTATTCACCTGAGAAAATTTATAATCAGATATTCAACCCAAATTGTTCTGGTACTGCCCCACATCTTCGAAAAATTTTTCTGTACAAGTTTTTGAGGTTTACAAAAAGAATGAGAGGAAAACAATCATTTGAAGACAATAAATTTTCTCATAATCACCCATAAGATAGATGATTTTTTCTACCTCTAAATGCCCCAAAATTATCTTTCAAAGATGTGGAGAAAACAATACAATAAAAACACAAGCAATTTTTCTCATTCTCCCATTAAATCAAGAGCTTGAAAGATAGTAGAAATGGCATCTGGAATGGCATGAGATGTGAGAGAAAGTCTGCTGTAGACTACCTTTCTTCTTTTTAAAGAGACCTTCAAGAGCATTGTTTTTGACTTCTCAAAGAAACTATTTGTTTTACTGCTCAAACCCTCTCTCTAACACTACTTTTCCACTTGTTTTTCTTGAAAGAAGAAAAGATTAAAAAAAAAAAAAATCCACTTGTTTTCAAGTGAGTCCATTTTCTACAGAATTCACTGATTCACATAAATTGGACCTCTTCATCACATGGGTTGGGTCATATTTATTTAATTCCTCAAATTATTTATGGTCAAACCAAAAATTTGCTAATAATTAGGGTAAAATTGAACTAAATCCGTTGACTTAAAAAAGTTTGCATTTTTTGAAATCATTATAAAAACAATGAAAAATTCTCCCCAACCAAATTATGTCCAAATAATTTGGGCAATATATATATGTATATATATATATATATACATTATATATATATATATATATATATATAAACCATTTGCTATACAACCGTTGGGAATTTATTTTTGTTGCCATTAAGGAACCTAGTTAGCTTGACTGTAAGATTAAAAAACAATTACTTGAAGTGTCAGGAACAACTTTACAACCTCCATTCATGGATTATTTAAACAATATTAAACAATTAAATAAATCTTTCCCATGGTTTATTTAAATAATATATGAAACAACTTGTGTTAGCCGTTACAACCAACAGCTTACAGAGCCTCGATATGGTCACACCTCACAAAAGAACAAGAGCGCAAAAGTCATAGGACCACATAATCACTACATAATTAAATGCCCAAAGGATTAGCATGAGTTGCAGCCCTATAGATAATAAAATATGTTACAATAAAAGGGTGGGACAAGATCTTCATTTGCAGAGGGTGACAGGCTCAGCAACCGTGCAGCATGCCTAACATTTTCCCATACATGTAACTTCTTCCTCTACTCATCTTGATTGATCAGAAAACTTTTCTCCCACTTAATATAGCCCAAGCCCCGAGTTCCCAATTGAACTTTATATTTTGTTATCTTGTGCAGAAACTACAGGTGAATATATCACATCTCTCTCTCCTCTCTCTCTCTTGTTTTTCGGTATATACATACAAAGTCCTACATACACCTCCTTGGATCAATTGAAAAGTAAGAAACATGTATCCATCTGAGAAAAATTATAACCAGATATTCAACCCAGATTCTTCGAGTACTGCCCCACCTCTTCCACAATACAATGATGCAGCCCCGGCAATTGGAATTCCGGTGAATTCCACAAACCTTCAAGCTCCAGTTCCTTGGTCATCCGGCCTCTGTGACTGTGGTGACGATCTTAAGAGCTGTAAGTCTACTAAATCTCTACGTTTGCTCTTACCATGATACCATATTTCTTTTCAAAAACCTACCCTTTTCTTTCCAAAACAACACAATCTGATCATCATAAAGGATTGATCATGCAGGTTGTTTAACATGTTGGTGTCGATGCGTTGCCTTCGGCGAGATCTCTGAGATCGTGGATGAAGGATCCACCTCCTGTGTAGCAAATGGAGTAATCTATACAATGATCATGATATTTTCTGGCGGGTGTCAATGTTGTTACTCATATTGCTATCGGTCCAAGATGAGGGAGAAATATAACTTGGAAGAGCATGCCTGTTCAGATTTCCTCGTTCATTGTTGCTGTGAGCCATGTGCCATCTGCCAAGAGTATAGAGAGCTGCAGAGCCGTGGATTCGATGTGAGCTTAGGTTAGTTTCTCTTTCCAGATGCTTATTTCTTATAGAATCAAGATTAACTATACACTTGTAAAAGATTTTGTCTTCTTCTTCTTTGTCTCTATTTTATCTATTTTATATATTAGATTGAACTCTGATGGTTAAATCATGGTTGGTGAATTTAATTTTTGCAGGATGGCATGGTAACATGGAAAGGAGCTACCGTGGATTAGAGATGCCTCCTATTGTGCAACAAGGCATGACTCGATAGACTATATATTAATGAAGATTATCGCATTATATAGAGGGCTTTGGCTCTAAGAGATTATTTTGTTACATGCGATGATTCTGAATTTTTTTTAACTTCAAGATATGTATTATATATGTACAAGATGTGAGGTGACCTTAGTGTGATTTGAGTTCTTTGTGATTGTTTAAATGAAAATTTTTAGTAAAATAAAAGCCAAAAAAAAAAAAAAAAAAAGATAACAGGCTCCTTTGTTTGCCCTTTGCATATGCTGGATGAACTTCTCTACAGAGACATGAGATGAAATGTGATCTTTTACCCAAGCACAAACAATGTTAAAATTTCTATATCTATTAAAATTTTCACTTGAAATGATATAATTTATCATGATTTTTTTTATAATTTTCAGCCCTTAATTGAATCATGACTCAAGACTGTTTTCATTTAAATTTTAAATCACAACACAACATCATAGAGCAATCTCATTTAAGATCACATCATCAACAACTTTAAAAATATTTCAGATAGAGAAATAGAGTTTAATTACAATAATTTATTAACATTTTTTAATGTTTGTATTTGATTTTAGCTATTTAGTTAGCATTTTAAATCATGTAAAATATGATAGTACAATCTGATCGAAAATCTGAACGTCGAAAAATTTAGAAACATTTCAATTTAACTTTCAATATTTGACTAAATAGGAAAATACTCCTTGTAAAATTTAAAAAGATTCCAACTTGGACTTTCATATCGTGGGCATTTAATTAACCTTTTTGAATGTTTGATTTATTGCTAGCCAATGACACTCTTTATGCTTTCTTACACGTTATTTTTATATGATTAAATAGGAAAATATTGACAAGGAAAGTTTGTGCGCCTACATGAAGCAAAAAACAAAGGAGAAAAGGGGTTCTTCCCCCCAATAGCCAAGGTTACTTGACAACCAAGGATGGAAAACTCTAAATACAAACAAATGTTAAAACCTTCAACTATAATGAAGTCTAACTTGTTACAAATAATAATCGAAAAATTAAAACAATATGTAATCAAGGACCGACTTAATCAACAAAGCTCTACCAACTTGAGAAAGAAATGGCACTTTCCAAAGTCCAAGTTTATTACTCACCCCACTTAGGACATTATATATCCCAGATAAGATTTTTCCCATTCTAGGATTATAGGGGTACCTAGATAATTAATGGAGCCTTCTTCAATAGGCCTCATACCTAGTATGTTAAAGACCATATCTTAATTAGCCACATATGCGTCTTGCTCTAGTTACAACCGAAACAGTGAAGTGTAGCAGAGTCTGGATCAGCTCCACATATGCATATTGTGCCTAGTGCACTTAATAGAGAGTGAAGCCATTTGAGTCCATCCCACTAGGAAGTCACAACTCCCCCCCCCCTCTTTTTTTTTAAAGGACACCTTCCCTCACTACTCATAGAATAGTATAGAGTAGGAGGTATTTATAAAAAGGTAGGTAAAAATTGAGTAGAGAAGATGAAGTCCACTGATTTTTTTATTTATGTGGTGGAACCCTCTGCTTCCAACCCCCCCCCCAACCCTAATTAGTTCGGGTGAAAGAGGGATCCCTCTTCCAAGTAGAAATTAGAAGTAAGATCTGTTGTATGAGGGAGAAGGGGAGACATAAAGATATATGAGGGTTGACCATTGTATCAATTATGGGCTGGAAATTTATATGTGATTCACATGTATGATATCTTCTATGCCAAGCCATACGGTAGGAGTGTTATAAGTTGCGTGCACAAGGTTTCTCACATGGTCAGAGATGAGAGAGCTTGAGAGCCTAGCGTGTACAATTTTCCCATCTATTTTTTATTGATGAGTCTTGGTTCACATAAATACAATATTGTTTAAGAAAGAAAGGAAGATTTGGGATGTTAAACAGTTTGGTTCGATTTGGTGCAAGAGTTTTTAGGTAAAACTGAAATCAATCTATTCCTTGTAGTAAAATTGAAATTGTGTATAAATGTTCTGATTTTTCAAACATTATTGTTTGATATTTATTGAAATGGGTCTAAACTGAATACCGATTGCATTGTTTATTGTTGTATGTTTTATTATATTGAATTTTAACGATTCACTTAAAAGATTTATTGTGGGTTTAAACAGTTTGATTCGATTTAAATTGTTTAACTAACGATCTTAATTTTAAAACCAAAATCGAACCTTTTATTAAACATTGCCCGTAATGGCTAGAAATAGAATTGGCTAACTCCACTCGTGGCTACTTTTACAGAAAAACAGAAAGTCATTTGGTCCTAAACCCTGTACATCACACCTTCGAAAACGGTTTTGGCATATGGCTTGATTCAATTTTGATAAACACTATTAGTTTAGTTTTGACACCCTTAAGGAAGATATTAATTGTGTTCTACAACATATTACTTTTTTTTTTTTTTTAATTTTAATATTTTTAAAAATTTTTTACGATTATGAAAATTATTACCAGGGAGAGGGAATATATAGGCCCTAAGGCAAAAAGAAAATAAAAATAAACAAAAGTTGACAAAACAGCCGAACAATGGGGCCAACACAGGGCGACAAAGTTGAAGAACAAAGGGACCACACCCCTATCAACCCAATAACACTTCTATTCCATCGATCAACAAGAAGGAGAAAGTCACTCAAAACAAGAAGTCACTTGCGTCTATTCCTAGTAATTCTGGGCATTTAAGGAGGGCAAGGACTTGGCAAAACTAATGTCTTGCTTTCGACTTTGAGAAGGGAGCATCTAAATGCCACAACGATTCTTAGAAGCAATGTAAGGACTCACCCGATCCACACCAGAAGTTCCTTATGGGCCGATATGAAAGGGGAAAAATAAGCTTAAAGGGTACTACAACCCCTATGTCCAGACACGAGATAGAATGGTCACCCCTGGCCCCTAATGAAAAGCAGAACTTGTGTCTCTATTGATGTTTTCATTTGTGCTCCGATTAGCACCATGCTGATGTGGAGACCATGCTACCTTTTAGGGGAACAACCCTCTACTTAAAAGTAAAAGTCAAATCAAATTGTCTGAATTATCTATTCTAATCCCATTTTAAAACCCCTTATTAAGCTTGGTGGCTCAGCTCATTGTTCAGTGTTCCATATTTCATGGCACATCAACCTACTCTGCCAGACCAATTCTCATAATCTCTCAAGATAAATTCAACAGAACAAGACTTCCTCAATTGCCATTTACATATTTACAATATAGACGTGGTGATCAGTCAGTTTATCTTAGTTTCTTATTTCTTTTTCACAGTGATCAATTGGACCTTCAATTAATTAATATCTCTTTTTTATTTATATATTTTTGCAGTTATTAGTTCAACCCTCTGTTAGTTAAAACGGAAACGGAAAAAAAACATTGTTCGGTACGGGCATGTTTTAAACGGATCAAAAAGTGAACAGAACGGTCAAAAATACGGTCAAATACGAAAAAAACGGGAAAAAATAAAAAATAAAAAACGGACGGTGTAAAAAAAAGGCAATATATAGACATAAATTGACATAATAATTCTCTAAATACCTGGATAACAATCAAATAAATATAGATAATATCCATATTTCAATCCAAATTCTAAACCTATTATATCATGAAATAACATCGAAAATAAATCCATCCAAAGATTAATATAAGATCCAAAATACACCATTCAAATATCCAAAATACATCATTCAAATATCCAAAATCATCATCCAAACTACATAATCCAAAATGTATCATCCAAATAACATCATCCCATTTCATTAAAAAAAAGCACAAATGTATCATAATATAGAATTAGGTTGATCATGAATAGGTTCAACATATGTCTCTTCAAGTCTCTCTGTCTCCAACTCAATGTTTACATCAGGCAAGTCACCAAGTTTCTCTAGGTCAATAGGTTTTGTATCCTGAATTGGTTGGCTTTCGTACTTCTCCTTCATCAAAGAATTCATTCTAATGTATACCAAATCTTCTAACATTTCTGGAGTTAATCTGTGCCTCTTCTTTGTTTGTGCTGTGTCCCAAGCATTCCAATTCCTCTCACAAGGAGAGGAACTACAAGGTTGGCTTAAGATTCTGCAAGCAACCTTCTAAACCACAGGAAGATAACCACCTTTATATTCCCACCAAATCCCTACAAATTAACACAAGTAAACACATATAAGGATGATATACAAATAGAAGTATAAACTTAATTAACTAACAGACTTACTTGGATGGTTAGTTTTCATTAAAGATTTTCCTGTGATATTGAACAAATTTGGGCTCCTCATCCGATACTCAACCATTTCTGCAGTGAATTGCTCACGATCTTCTAGAGGAACCATAATACATTCTTGAGCTTGCACAACTGTACTTGTCTCAATAAAAAGTCCACCATCAAACAAATTATTAGGATTTAAAGCTGCAGCAAGCACATGAATAGGATGAATTATATTCTTTTCCACCCTTGTATCAAACAAATCCAATATGGTAAAGTACTTTACTCCATCACTCTCCTTTAACTTTCTTAATTTTTCTTTCCCTAACAGTTGCTTCATACAAGTTACATGCAGTGGAACCATCTGAATCAACAAGGCGAAGAATCCTAATGAGAGGATCCATAAAAGCAATAACCTCCTTTGCCTCTTCCC
>NW_024869154.1:0-33713 GCF_013358625.1 Macadamia integrifolia
AGTTATACACCGAACCTTGAGAATGGAATTGGTATGAGGGTGATGAGGGATACGAAGTGGGATGGTATGAAGATGATGTAATGTGAGAGGTAGGATATGAAGATTAGGGGTGATAGGATGAAGAGGTTCTTCCACTCTGATGGTGCGAGAAAGGTTGATGATATGGTGGAGGCTGATAATATGGTAGAGGCTGATAATGTGGCAGAGACTGATAATGTGGTGTGGTGGATTCTTCTGATGAGGAGGGATGGATTGGGGGCACCCGATCTTCTGACTCTTCCTCTGATGATTCTCTTATTCTGGGGGTTCTTATGACTCTAGCCCTTTGACTCATGATTTTCCTATAAGTGCTGGCATTCATATGATTCTTTCGAGCTCTAAGTATAATGAGTTGAGTAGGGTCACTCTCTGTAGTTTCTACATCCAGATTGTTCATATAATCGAGGAGTGGATTGGTATTGACATTCGGAGCCTGCTTAATTTTAACGTCAATTGTTCTATTGTCTACCAAGTCCTGAATTGCATGCTCCTTCTGAGTGTGGCAGACACAATACTCATGATCCCTATACCAAGCTGGAGGAGGGTTGCTGATCACTCTTGGAGCCAGCGTCCCTAGCAATCCTTGCTTCTTTAACTTCTCATATGTGGCCGTTATGGGCATTCCCATATTAGAAAACTACCTTCTTGTATTATGAGGGGCTGTAAAGAAGTGGCTGGTGAGACAGACTACTGAACTGAACTTACCATATTAGTTTCTAGATCCTTTCCCCGTCCAACTCGGGTGTTCTTGCTTGCATCTTGGGAGGATCCTTGATACTGGGCCTCTCTCAGAATTCTATTATCCACCTCTATGTCGGTGGCTATTAATAAGTCAAAAGTTTGTAAATGCTGATAGTAAAGAACATCATAATAGGGCTTTGACAAGTACTCTATTAACATCTCTACCTGCTCTGCTTTTGAAGGCCTATCTGCCATCTTGGTGGCCTTGTCTTTGAATCTCATCAAGAAGGTGGTGAATCCTTCTTTAGGCTATTGCCTCAATGTCTCAAACTCTTGATGTTTCACATCCACATCAGTATTTTATGAGTACTATTTGGTGAAGGCCTTCAATACTGTCGCCCAATTCTTAGTTTGTGATGACTCCAACTGTGTGAGCCACCTCAATGCTGGTCCTGATAGGGTTAACATGAAGGCTTGCCGCATCTGGTTATCTGCAGGTTGCCATAACTTGGCGATGCTGAGGAAGACCTTGAGATGAGCCTTGGGGTCTCCTAACCCATCAAATCTATCAGTTTGCCACTTGAATTTTTCTAGAATTCTTCCTCCAGAGAAGAAACTCATTTCCTTAGAATCCATTGCTTGGCCTTCTGAGCCTTTTCCTACTCGAATCATGTTCTCTAACTTCCCTAACTGCTCTCTGAGCTTCATTTCTTTCTCTGTCTTCAGAGGCTCAAAGCGGACGTGTGCTGTAAATTCCTCTTCTTCATCTTACCATAGGAGGAGGGACCCTCGAATAGGCCCCCCGTTGACCATTGGGATGGGTAGGTGAAGATCCTCTCTGATCGGTTGGCCGGACATGCTCTGGTTTCCCTGAGTTAACTCGGGAAGAATTTCCATGATGACCTGTAGCTCCATTCCTAGACCAATTATTGGGCCCTTTTTTCTAAAATTGGGCCCACCCCCGGTCTTAGGCCCATAATCCTAGGTGCTGACTCCAGACCCTTGTGTATGATCCCGATCCCCGTATTGGACCATCATCAAATCCCCCATCTAGAATAATGAAATTTACACTCTGTGAAATAGGTCCCCACGTATCTCCGAGCAGTGATACGACGATGTGGGGGCTGCAAGGTAAGCACACATGACATACCCCCTTCCCTCACATGAAAGAGATGAAAGAGAGAGGAGAAGAGGATGGAATCGATGGATAAGTCCATTTTTGCCCGCTACCCTCACACATGTGTGCTTATCCACAGGCCCCACACCACCATACCACCACTCAAAGATACATGGGGGCCTATTTTGCAGGAGTGTAAAGCTCATCATTGAGATGGGTATTTGATGAAGGTCCAATAAAGGGGATCGGGATCATACAAAAGGGGTTTGGAGTCATCACCTAGGATTATATGCCTAGGACCCGAGGGTGGGCCCAATTCCTAAGACAAGGGCCCAAAAATTTGTCTAGTCCAGAGATTTAGGGTACGTGTCAGGTCATAGAGTTGGGAAGGTGTTAGGCACCCAATCTATTAGGTTCAACCGGTCTTCCTACTAGGTGCTTGAGAAGAAACATTTTCTATAATTATTCCTATTCCATATGCATGGCTAAGTTATCACACATATATATGTTAACTGAATTTAATTAATTATATACACTAAAAAAAGGTAAATTAAAAGTTTACATTATGCCAATTAGGGTGAGAGATTATACCTGAGCTTAACCCCTATTTCAGGTAAAAAGGGGTGGATCGCCGATTAGTGCTAAAACGAACTTTCTTGTGGATACTCTCGGTTCAGGGGAAGATGGTCTTAACCTCCAACTTTCTTTTTCGAGAGATGCTGACTGTGGTAATATTTGGACAGAGTTTTGGCTAGGAATGGTTACTTTTGTATTTGAATTTTGGCAGAGCTTCAGCTAGGGAAGGCTACTTCCGGGCTTAGGCTGAAGTGTCAGTTCGGCAGAGCTTCCGCTAGGGATGGGCTACTTCTGGATTTTA
This sequence comes from Macadamia integrifolia, assembly GCF_013358625.1. Lineage (NCBI taxonomy): Eukaryota > Viridiplantae > Streptophyta > Magnoliopsida > Proteales > Proteaceae > Macadamia > Macadamia integrifolia. The sequence goes on from NW_024869154.1 coordinate 2,715, forward strand.
GCTGAGGTGGCACTTCGTCAGAGCTTCTACTAGGGATAGGCTATGGGAGGGTTATGAGGATGTGGCACTCAAGTAGAGCTTCCACTGGGAATAGGCTATGGGAGGGCTAGAATGAGGTGGCACTTCGACCGAGCTTCCACTAGGGATAGGCTATGGGAGGTCTATCATGAGGTGGCACTCCGATAGAGCTTCCTCTAGGAATAGGCTATGGGAGGGCTTATACTATGGATTGATGAAATTTTAATGATTGAGGAACTTTGAAGGCCCGAAGAAAACTTCAAAAATTTAAAGAACACTTCGAATCTATGAAGATCTCTTCGAAGACTTGAAGAACCTCAAAGGGGGGGGGTAGGAGAGAGGGCAGAGCTTCTCTATAAAGGGTGCTCACTAGGAGGCTTGAGTGTGAAAAACAAAAGGAAGGGGGCAGTTATTGACTTTTTGGGCCAATGGGGTGGAAATGGGATTTCCTTGGCCAATAGGGTAAAAAAGTAGATTTTCTAGGCAAATAAGGTGAAAATATGTTTTTCTTGGCCAATGAGGTGAAAGGATGCTTTTCTTAGCCAATGGAGTGAAAGAAATAATTTTTTTACCAATGGAGAAAAAAGATGCTTTTTTGGCCAATAGAGTGAAAAAGATGCTTTTTTGGCCAATGGAAGGTTGTGGTGTAGGGTATGCGAGTGGGGCGGTGCAGAGTACATAAACGGGTGAAGACGGAATCTCATCAAAAATCCGATCATTAGAGTAAGGATGTCGATTGCCTGTGGAAAGTGCAGGTGAGTGCGGGGCCGTATACAAGATAGGCGGGGCCATACACATAAAATGCGGGGGAGCCACATGCTGGTAGGGCCTCACAGTGACAAGCAGGGGCACGCGGTGATAGGCGGTGGTGCATGGTGGTAGGCGAGGGAGCATGGTGACAAGCGGGGACACACGGTGATAGGCAGGGGGCATATAGTGATAGGTGAGGGTGCATGGTGATAGGCAAGGGTGCATAGTGATGAGCAGGGGCGCATGGTGGCAGGTGGAGGTACACGGTGAAGGCGGGGGCGCAATGATGGACGGGAGCACATGGTGATAGGTAGGGGTGAACGATGACAAGCAAAGGCACGCGGTGACTGGTGGGTGTGCATGGTGACAAGCAGGGCAAGCGGTGACAGGCTAGGGCTGGTACACACAAGGTGTGCAAGGCTAGGGCTGATGCACGTGGGGCATGCGGGGCACTTAAGGCTGGTGCATGTGGGGCGTGCAAGGCTGGTGCATGTGGGGCATGCGAGGCTAGGGTTGGTGCACGCAGGGTGCGGAAGGCTGGTGCACGTGGGGCATGCAAGGCTGGGTTTGGTGCACACAGGGCAGGCAAGGTTGGGGCATGCAGGGCATGCAGGGCATGCAAGGCTGGTCCAAGCGAGGCTGGGGCTAGTATATATAGGGCATGCGAGGCTGGGGTCTAGGTGCTCACATGGACGGGGTTTTGGGTGCTCATAGCATGGTGTGGGTGCAAATAGTGTATCTTCTGGGAATGATTGTGGGAGATTCGATGGTCTAATTTTGACACACCATATATCATTGGAATTGTGATTTCGAGTACTATGCTTCTGTATGGTCGCTTTGGATCAGATTCCTTCGTATATGAAAAGTCATAATTAGACCCTTCTTTTCTCTCGCATGGGGTTTCTGAGATTTTTGGGTGAGTATGGAATGTTTCTGGGTTGGATCACTTCAGTCAATCGTCATCTCTGTTGATTGGGAGCAAGAGGTCGCATCCATGATCCGTAAGTCATTATAGCCAAGGGAGGGTGACAAAATTGGGTGTCTACGCCTGTTATATTTGCACCTCTATCACTCTTGAGCAAAGTGATAGCAGCATATACTTCGGGTGACAAAATGTGGTTGCTCTTTTCTTTGCCCTTCAACCATGGCACAAGCATCGGCCAAAGTGGGGCATTCTGTAGACACCCCATTTTATCATCCTCCCCCAGCTATGATGATTCATGGATCGTGGACGCTGCCATTTGCTTTCAATCAACAAAGAAGACTATTGACTAAGGTGGTCTAACCCCAGAATACCCCTTTCACACCTTAAAACCCAGAAACCCTAGAACCTGGAGAAGAGGGGTCTAATTATGACATGTCATATATGAAGGAATTGGGTCAAAAGTGAACATATAGATGGATCTCAAGAAAATTCCAACGATATATGGTACATCAAAATCGGACCATCAGATCTTCCATAATCAACCTCAGAAGATAAAACCCTTACATACCACCAGATCATAATTTGGAATATTCCCCATAATATTCCTTTGCTGCCCCTCAAACATTTTGGCAGCCTTGTGAATGTCTCTCACCCAATAAGAGTCAAGATGAGACAAGTGCTCCAAATTTCACCTCCTTAGGATATGGAAATCTATAAATAGGCTCATATTTACCATCCCAAGGCACACTTGGTTGGTATAGCTAACCCCCTCCCTTGGGTGAGTTAATCCCTTCTTGCCTTTGCCTTTGTTAGCTCTCCTTCTAGCCTTTTTGGCCCCTCCCCTTAGCCCATTTCCTTAGTTAGACTTTGCTAGCTTATCCCTTCCTTAGCTTTCCCTAGCTAAAGCTATGCTCGAGCATTAGCACTTTAGTAGCCTTTCCTAGCTGAAGAGCTGCCAAAGTTTTAGCCCTTTAGTAACCTTCCCTAGCCGAAGCTCTATCGAAGTTTTATTGAAGCATTAGCCCTTTAGTAGTTTTCCCCAGTCGAAGCTCTACCAAAGTTTCACTCAAGCCTTAGTCTACTGATAGCCTTTCCTAGTCGAAGCTCTACCAAAGTTTTGGTTTGAGAAACAACCTTCCTTAGCCGAAGCTCTGCCAAAATTCTACTAAGTCTCAACTCAAGGATCACACTCACCTAAGACGAACCTTTACCAAAATACTCGAAAGACCACCACAATCAACATCTCTCAAGAAAAGAAGTTAGACACCAAAGCCACCTTCCTCTAAGTCGGGAGAACTCACAATAAGATTCAAATTTATTTTAGTAAGGGCCCACCCCTCTTGACTTGAAATAGGGGTCAAGCTCAGGTGTAATCAATAATTGAATTACCATAATGTAGCTTTTTCATTTACATTGTGGTAGTGTATATGTAATAATTTAGTCATGTATGTGGTATAAAAATAAGAGTGGAAAATGTTCATTCATAAGCATCTAGTAGGAAGACCGATTGAACCAGGTAGATTGGGTGCCTAACACCTTTCCTATTCTACAAACTGACACATACCCAATTCTCTAGACCAGACCAATTTTTAGGCCCTTACTGTAAAGATCGAGTACACCCCTAGGTCCTAGGCCCATAATCCTAGGTGGCGACTCTAAACCCTTTTTATATGACCCCAATTCCCCATTAATGGACCATCATCAACACCCACCTTGGAGAGGGTATACTTCCCAAAGCCACTCCTTTAAAGAAAAGGACGAGCCCTATGAATTAGGCCCCCTGTGTGTCCTCGAGCAAGGATGCCACAATGGGCCCCACAGAGAAGCATTAAGAGAGCAGAGAGAGAGGACCGCTAACCCTCACAGGGTTCTTTCAACAATCCTTATTCATGCCATTCTTGCACCATTAGAGGGTACTTAGAATCAATTCTTCAGTATATAACACATTAATATAGGGTGCCACAAGATTGGGTCTGAAATTAACCCAGGATCGGATTAGGGTTTCAGACCAGATTAGGGTCGGGCTGCATTAGGGTTTTGGATTGTATTATGATTTTAATCTATTTTAGGCCACTACCAGGTTCAAGGTTAGTTTACAGTGGGGCATAGGGTTGGATTTAGGATTTTGGGATGCCTATAGGGGCTCGAGTTTCTGTCCGTGCCTTGATCATCACAAAAGACCTAGATTCCCTTCCGATGTGAAGCATGAACCTTGACCGTTCCCTGTTTATCATCACTGTCAAGGTGGATGAAAAAATTGGGTGTCTATAGGTCCCAATTCGGGTCGTAAAATTAGGGCTTCATTTATATAGAGCTGAATTGGGTCCCAACAGCTAATTCCCCTTCACCAATTCAACTCTACACTAACCCTACCCCACTGGCCGAATTCTACCACTATCAATTCATAGGGTTAGTTGAGGAATTTACCTTCTTCCCAGTCCCTAGGACTGGCAAGTGTAGCCATAGTGCTCCCAGTGTAACCATCCATCTCTCAAGCACCTTCCCACTAGAGGCAACAACCTTGGCGACCCTCTAGTTCTTCTAGTAGCATGTTGAGAGAGGTAGCAACTGTAGGAACCAACCTTAAAATGATGCAGAAGATAATGGAAAAACAAGAACAAATAATGCACATAGAGATTTATGAGGTTTGGCAAGGTTGCCTACATCCTCAATGAGATGAGATCCTGCTTCACTATCAATGGAGAATAGGGTTATAGTGTTCGTCCCTCACACCTCTCAGTATTGCTTGCATTATACAAAAAGAAACCCTCGCTACAAATATTTGTAGAAAAAAACCCTAATCCAAAAAAATAAAAACTCCACTCAAATAGAAGACATCATACACCAACAATCTATGATCCAATCAAGGCTTCTGCACCAATACACCCTGGATTAAATTGTGACAAAGTACAAGACATCATACACCAACAATCTCTACCTTGGCTTGAATTCTATCGAGCCTCCTGTAAAGACAACTTGTACACATCTTCATCCTTGTACCTCATCAGAGGTACAAACCCGCACTTGTTTGGTGCATCCCTCATCTTCAACAATGAGTAATATTAATCAAGTCCAAACAAGACTCAAACTTCTCTGTAGTAACTAGCTTGGTAAACAAATCTGCAGGCTTGAGATCTGTATGAATTTTTCTCAAATGAATACTGCCTTCTGAATGAGCTCCCTAATCTTATGAAATCTCACATCAATATGCTTTGCCCTTGCATGAAACACCTAATTCTTTACAAGATGTATGGCACTCTGACTATTACAATGTAACATTATACCTCCTTTCTCCAACCCCAACTCACGAACCAATCTAGCCAACTAGACTCCTTCCTTGGTAGCCTCAACTGTCACCATGTACCTTACCTCTATAGTGGACAATATAACTTTAGACTGAAGCATCACCCTCTATGATATAGGTTCACCAGTCAATGTAAATACATATCTTATAGTAGACCTCCTCCTATCTAAATCACCAGCATAGTCAGAATCAACATAACCCACCAATTCTATGGAACTCCCCTTACCACTGAACATAACAGCTATATCTTTAGTTTTGCTCAAATATATAAAGATCTACTTAATTGTATTCCAATGCTCCTTCCTTGGATTACTCATGTATCTGCTAGCAACATTGACTGCATGAGACAAATCTGGATTGCTACAAACCATAGCATACATGAGACTCTCAACTACGCTAGCATAGGGGACCTAAGACATCTGCTCCACCTTCTCATGTGTTGTAGGGCATTCCCTTTCAGATAACTTGAAGTGGCTGGCTAACAGAGTGCTAATCGGCTTAGCATTTTCTATGTTAAAATGCTCATGCACCTTTTCAATATACCTTTTCTGAGTTACCCAAAGTTTACCTGCATTTTTATCTCAAAGGATTTCCATGCCAATGATCTTCTTAGCAGCACCAAGATCCTTCATCTCAAATTCAGCATTCAACAAAGACTTCAAAGAGACTATATCATGTTTGTTCTTTGCAGTAATGAGCTTGTCATCAACATAAAGCATCGACAAAATAATGAAATTATCAATTGTCACTTTATAATAAACACAACTATCATGAAGATTATGTGAGAATCAAAGCGCTTGTACCACTGCCTAGGAAATTGCTTAAGACAATAAAGTGACCTCTTAATCAAACAAACATGATTTCATTTTCCTTACACCTTGAAACCTTTAGGTTGCTCCATATAAATATGTTCTTCCAAGTCATTATGAAGAAATGCAGTCTTCACATCAAGTTGTTCAAGCTCCAAATCATACACGACCACCAAAGCAAGTAGTACCCAGATCGAAGTGTGTTTTACCACTGGAGAGAATATTTCATTGCATTTTATCCCCTCCTTCTGTGCATAGCCCTTGAGCACAAGTTTGGCCTTATACCTTTCACGCTTCTTCTCAAATGCTACCCCTTTCTTACGAAATACCCATTTAGACCCAATGATTTTTCTTCCCTTGGGTTTTTCCACAATGTCCCAAGTCTTGTTCTTCTATAGAGACTCCATTTCCTCCATCATAGCTGCCATCCATTTATCATGTTGTACATCATTCAAAGCATCATGGTAGGAAGATGGATCATCTGTACCTACAGTGAGGGCATAGGAAACCATGTCCTCAAATTCATATCTCACAGGTGCTTTGTGAGTACACTTCCCTTTACCCTTAGCCACAGTATAGGCAACTTCTACTGCCTCCTATTGTCCTGGTAAGCCACTAAATGACTCATTCTTTCTTGTTATTTCTAACTCACTGAACTCCATCTGCACAGTATAACCTTCTTTATTTTCATCAACTACTTGTGAACTGCAATCTGACTTCACTATGTGAGCCTCATCAAACACAACGTCCCTAATAACCATAACTTTCTGTGAACTTGGGTCCCACAACTTGAATCTCTTTATGCATTTCTTAAAACCAAGAAAGATACATTACTTAGACTTTGAGTCTAATTTAGAATGCTGCTCACTCTCAACATGTGCATAGGCTAGACAACCAAATATTTTTAGAATAGAATAATCTACAGGTTTTCTTGTCCATACCTCTTCGAGAATTTTACAATCAATCGCTTTAATGGAGACCTATTGATGAGGAAACATACCATATTCACTGCTTCTGCCCAAAATCTCTTGCTCAGCCCTGCATTCAGGCTCATACTCTGAGCTATTTCTAGAAGTGTCATGTTCATCCTTTTAGCTACACCATTTGCTATGGTGTCTTTGGAACTGTGAAGTGACGTGTAATCCCTTTAACTTTGTATAATTCTAGAAGTAGTTTATACATGTACTCCCCCCCATTATCTATTCTCAAGTGTTTAATTTTCTTTTTTGTCTTCCTTTCTACCTCAGCCTTCCATTCTTTAAATTTAGTGAATACCTCACTTTTATACTTCATGAAGTAGATCCAGACTTTCCTTGAGTAATCATTAACAAAAGGTCACGAAGTATTCTATCCCACCTTTAGATTTTGTTGTTCAAGGACCCCATACATCGCTATGTATATAATCAAGCACCCCTTTACTCTTATGTTCTATAGTTTGAAACTAACCTTGCACTGTTTCCCAAACACACAATACTTGTAGAAGTTTAGTTTACAAGTTTTCACTCCCTTCAATAGTTTTCTTTTATAAAGCTCCATCAATCCCCTTTCTCTCATATGCCCTAGCCCCATATGCCACAAGTAAGTATAATTTGCATTAGATCCTACATCTATAGTCATAGATGCTCCACCTGTAACAGTGCTTCCTATGATTCTGTATAGATTTCCTGCTAGCTGACCCTTCATGATAACCATAACATCTTTAGTAACTTTGAGAACTCTACCTTTTGCTACGTACTTGCAGCTATTTGAATCAAATGCCCCCAAAGACACTAAGTTTTTTCTTAATTCTAGTACATGTCTCATATCTGCTAAAGTTCTTACTTTCCCATCAAACATTTAGATTTTGATAGTGCCTATCCTAATGGTCTTGCATACAACATTATTTTCTATTAGGACAAACCCACCATTATATGGTTGACATGGATCAAACCAATCCTTATGTGGACACATGTATGAACATCCAAGATCTAAAATCTAAGAATCAGAAGGTTGATTCTTACCTTATGATATAGAGAGTACATCTCCATCATCTCCATTTAAACTATCAGCCACGCTAGCTTCCTCAGATGCCTTATCTACACCTTTCCTCTTTAAGTCCGCCTTCCTCTTCAAGTACTCTCTCTTTAGATGACCTTTCTTCTTACAATAGTAACAAGAGGCCTTTGTCTTTGCCCCTTTTGATTTCGATCAATTCTTCCTAGATCCCTTTTGATTTGATCTCTACTTTCCTATTCCTTGTCACCTCTGAAAATACTTTCTCCATAAGATTTTGTATTGCTAGCTTTCTTCCTTGTATCATTGGACATGAGGACAACCACAACTTCATCTATCTCAAGGGTCTCCTTCCCATATAAGAGAGTCATTACTAGGTGATCATATAATTCTGGAAGCAATGATAGCAACAGTAAAGCTTTGTCTTCATCCTCGATCTTAACCTCCAGGTTTATAATTTTACTGACGATCTCATTGAATGTGTTAAGATGCTCTAATATATCCGTACCTTCCTCCATCTATAGAGAATATAATTCTATTTCACGAACAACTTGTTCATTAAGGACTTCATCATATAGATGCTTTCAAGTTTCACCCATAATTGCAGTGCAGATTTGATACCCACAATATATTGTAGGGCATCATCAGAAAGATTCAATCAAATAGCACTTACTAACTTTTCCTTTATCTCATCCCAATCTTCATCAGTAATTTTTGTAGGTTTATTCAACTTCCCCAATAACATTTTTTCCAAACCCTGTTGTATCAGAAGATTCTTCAACCTTTAACACCAGACGGTGAAAAATTTCTTCTCATTGAACCGCTCGACATCATACTTGACATTCAATCCCTTCCCTGCCATCGTGATAGTAAACCCTAGAAAATGGAAACTTAGAGCTCTAATACCAATTTGTAGGAACATAATTGAAGAGAAGAGGGAAGAAGAGATGGGTGGCTAGGGTAAGAAGAAGAAGAGGGCGCGAGCCAAAAATGGCTCTGATGCCATATGAATTCAAGATATTGTATTGATTTTCCAGTCTATCTTAGATTACAGAGAATACAAATATATATATAGAGATTGAATAACCCTAGCCATCTACACATTTATGGTAGGTTAGATTCTTTCCAAGGATAAGAGATACATGCAATATAGAATATTGGGATCCCAAAGATAGAAGATAAATGCAATATGTGATATTAAGTTCCCAAAGATGGGACAATTCTATATGCACTGATACCAAGCAACCAGCACAGCTGTCCTTAGTGCACTGCTATGACCTGGCACCCGAAGCATGTAGCTGTGTTTTGACACAGGTTGTCACATAAAGGTAATGGAATTCAAGAGATCAAGAATATATGGAAACTGGGAGGAAGTTAGAATTTCTACCATCTGAAGTGGGTGAAGAATGCAAAAAAGAATGCTATTGCAGCAAATTATAACAGAAAAGCAAGGCTTAAAGAGTTGTTTCTATAATGGGGGTCGTGTATAGAGTGGTACCGATGGTCTTATTAGAATGGGACCAATAGTAACCAAGCCTCCTATTACCCTAGCCGTGATGTTGATGTTGATAACAAATTATTGGAAGGTCTCCAATCTCATCCAAATTTAGTTTTCTTGGAAATAATTCACTTCCGAGGCACCAATAGGAACTTGGATGAATCGAAGCTCATATTTATCATCCCTTCAGGATCTCGTTACACCAATGTCCCAATATAATATCTTTGGATTTGGTAGTCTTGAGTTCTCTACAGAAGCTGTAAATTCGTTATTTATTGCAGGAATCTAACTTCTTTAAGATTATTACTAGTCTTGAGCTCTCTCCGAGAACTTGAGATTGGTTACTACAGGAATCTAACATCTTTAAGACTACTGAAGGGACTCACTACCTTGGAGGCTATTAGACTAAAGGAATGCAAGAAGCTGATGTTTCAGGAGTTACTAAGCCTGAGGAGGACATCATGCCATTGGGAGTATATGATTGTCCAGGTCCATGGAATCTGCCAGAGAGCATAGGGAACCTCTCATCCCTTCAAGTGTTGAAAATTGAGGGATAGATTAACTTGACCTCTTTACCATATGAAATGCAACACCTGAGGTTATTACAGACACTGATAATCTTCAAGTGTTCACATTTTCACCATTACCAGAGGCCTTGGAAACCTTTCAAAATAAGTGGTTGTTCCAGTCTTGTAGCATTACTAGAGAGTTTTACAAAACTCTTAGCACTCAAAAAGTTGAGGATAGTTGGTTTTCCAAGCATTACAAAGAGTTTGGGAAATCTCTTACCACTTGAAAAGTTGTGGATGGTTGATTGTCCATGTCTTGCAGCAGTACCAGAGCACTTGGGAAACATTGTGAGTTGTGACCTGATTGTATCATCGAAGAGTTTGGGAGATCTCTCATCACTTAAGGAGTTGGAGTACTTATAATCTTTGTACTTTGTTTTCCTTTGCAATTTGTATTTTAAACTTTCTTTGTAAATTTTTATGCTAAGTGTCTTTTAAGATGATACAATAGATTCTATATCTTTCCTTCATAATCTTTTGTAAGAGGGGTGAAGATCAGAATTGGCATACAAAAGTTGCCCATATCACTTGTATCAGAACTGATTCATAGATGGACTGATCGAATGTCCTCCAAGTCAGTCCTCTCCGTAGTTATCAAGGCGATGACTAGGTGATAAGGTGGTCCAGCCTGGACTAGTGCCTTGGTCGCCTTGATTTTTTGCCTTCCACCCTCACCTTGGGCTGTCATGCAGCTTGATTACCTTAGTCCTCTCAGATCTCAACCCTTCCCTTCTCCAGTTTATATCTCTTCGGTTTGTCCTGTTAGGAAAAGGGAATTTTGTATTATTTATTTTCTTAATAAATTTAATCTTATTTATTATGGTAAGATTGGCTTTGGTTTAACTGTTGCCTTTGGATAGGAAACTCATTACTTAGTTAGATGTTTCTAAAACACTAACTAATAGGGGATTCTAATTGACCAAGAAATCAAATTTGGCTAACCAAAACAATGTGGGAGAGATACTAGAGAATAGTTCTCACAATTCTCTCCCTCCTCTAGAATTGCCTCTCCCATCTCCTCCTCTCTCTCTTCCTCTTTGAGTGATTGAGTATGATGATCAGGGTTTTCATAAAACCCTGACTATTGTGGAGGAGCTTGGATCCAAGAGAACGCAAAGTTGTACATGTGGGAAGGACTCACGGTGAAAGGGCTAAGTTCGCATGGAGGCTCTGCACTTGTGGATTTTCAAGTAACGATCAAAACCCTCGTATTGATTATTTCTTAAATGGTCGACTCTACCAGTAGGACGATCCGAATCGCTTCAGCGTATACCGTCTTTCAGTGGTATTAGAGCCTCCCTATTGGTGAAGGGCTTTCAATTATTTTAATGGAGTATTGCACTGCATTCGATCCAAGATTTTCATTAAAAAAAATGCTTGTTTACTATTCCGTGAAAAGTAGTGTACTACTGTACACAGAATAGTTAACAACTAAAATTTTATTTAGTTTATTCATTTTTAGTATAAGAAAAATATTAAACTAATGTTTGTTAACTATTCCGTGAACAGTAAACTATTGTTCACGGAATAGTTAACAAATTGTGCTTTATTTTGTTATTTGTTTTTCTTATATAAGAAAAAAAATATTAAAGTAATAAGCAATTGCTTTACTATTTTGTCTTGAGTGAACTAAAGCATGTTGTTTATTATTATTATTTTTTTCTTTTTCTTTTTCATTTGACTAAATGTGGAGTTTTAGAAATGTTGTTTTGCTCTCTGCCAAGCCGCATCCTCCTAGCGTCGTGCCACTTTGGCTGGCTTCGGCCGGCCTTGGTGGTATTGTGTTTGATTATTATTAAGTAAAAAAATGGGGTCCAGCGGCTAAATCCGTAAGAATTGCAGGTTTGGCGTCTGGAGTTTGTCGAAGAAGATGAAGATGGTGAATCAGATTTTTATGTTTTAAGAATCCTTTGAGGTAGGGACCATTTTGCCCTTGGCTTTTGAAATGATGGGTTTTTGGTTTTTTGTTGGACTGTTTAATATCAAATGGGCTTTCGGGCTTTTAACTTGGCTGAAATGGACTCAAGTTTTTAAATTAAATCAAAACACTTTATGGGCTATTTCAAACGTGTTGCCCATATTAGGATTTAGCAATGATAAACTATTTTTGGGTTTTGAGCTGATTTGTGAAACCAGTGGCCTATTTGGGATTTGAATGTTCATGCTTTGATTGAGTTTTAGAAACCTGATCGGTCTTATATATACATGGACTATATAATATATGTACGATTTGATATTACAGCCATGTTAGAAAGCATGGAATGGGGGCCTAGATGTGCTTAATTTCATGTTGAGTTCGAGTGGTCCCATTCAAGTTATCATATAGGATGGTTATATTATGATATATGGATTTAGTTTTTCAAAGTAAAAACAACTATAATATAGAACTTGCTTGGCTATAGGGGTTTAGTTAAAAAATGTTTAAATTAAAACCTAAATAAACTAGATTGTTTAATGGGGTTTGTTCTCTAAACCTAATTTTCAGCCTAACCAATTGTTAGGTGACCCAATTATTAATAAACATTAGTTTCTAATAATTAAATATTTTCTATAGGTTCAATATCTCGAATAGTTAATAATTTATGAAATTATCAATATAAGGGATATTAATGTGTACAAAATTGATGAACTCAATGGAGAGTCCAATACTAGTATTAAGCCCACAAAATTTTATTTTTTTTTTTTTATTTTGGTTATCTAAAAACTTAGTTTGACTAGGTGGAACTCACATAATATGGTATTATGTGAAAATTAATATTTGTGCATTTTAATGGATTTGCATGTTTTATTACATAAGATGTAATAGTCTATTTTACTAAATGTTAGTGAGATAGAATATGCAATGTGAGGTGGATTGCACCATGGGCCAAGAATATTATATTGTACATAGAGCCCAAATAGGCTCGTAACTTAAAGTGTTAAGTATTGTTTTTAGAAAACAGTGTCCATTAGCTAATTTATGCATTTATATATTTTTTGAGTTTCTTAAAAGCTTAGTAAACCCATGGACCCTTAAACCCGTATAATTAAATATGATTTAATGTTTGATTTTGAAGGTGTGATAATTTCATGTACATGAGATATACATATGCAAAATAATTGTCAAAAGTTGGTAATTTAAAATGTGATTTTGTAAATCTTAATTTCCACATAAATGAAATGAAAGAATCAAATGCATGCATTCATTAGTGGTTATGGGATTTAAATGAACCATGCCAATGAATTTTTATGTGGATGACATTCATATATATGACTATGAAAATTGTCTCCTATTATCTATTTACTCTCTCTCTCTCTCCTCTTATCTTTTTTTATAAAGTGATGTATTCCCTTTTGGAAGCCCAATTGGTGGGTTGGTTTCTCAAGATTTCTTTGATAAAGAAAATATAAATAGAATGAGGATTTTATTTTATCATGTGATAATCAAGAGGAAATCGATGACGATGATTATAAGACGATCGAAGATGTTGATCAAGGGTTGATTGGAGGTATTGATCGCTTAGAAGAAGCAGCCAAGATGAAGATGAATTTTTTTTATTTTATTGTTTCTAATATAAAAGTTATTTTTATTTAACTTACATTCACAGTATCACTTGACTAAGTTGAGTGGGAGTAGTTAATGAGGCTATGTTACTCCTACCCATCTTGGAATCAAACTGACTTGCATGAAATGCAAAGTCAATTTGACTCCGGATGCCATCCCATAACCATTATAGTTGATAATTTACATGTGATGTTTATTTTAATTGTTTAATATAAATACTTGTTTTATTACATATGATGTAAAGATTTGTTTATATACATACAGACAATGCATTGAATGTATGTCTAGATGATTATCTATGTATATGTGTTTCTATTTCCCTCATTATAAAGCAAGTGTGATATGAAAAATTCTAACTGGTGGGATTCTCATGGCCTCTTGTGGTCGATGAGGGTAGAGGTTTCACAGGTCAATTCTGACAAATATCGATAAAATAATGCTTGTGATTGATCAATGAATGGTCTACACTCATCTCTTATGTGATAAGTAGAGGACATGGTCAGTGAGAGGTATACTGTGATAGAGACACTAGCTCATGATGTCATGATTCATACTGAGACGATGGGTATACACTTGACCTGAGTATGTGTTAGCCAATAAGAATGGACCTAGTACTCAGGTGGTCAAAATTATTGGAAGTCTTTATGATGGACAAAATCAGTCCAGTCAATCAATACATGTACAATGAACTCTGATAAGCTAAGTTATGCATGTAATGGTTGAATTATTCTAATTCGCATCCCAAAGCTTTGAGGGAAGCTTAAGGTGTAAGAAACCATTATTGAGTTTCGTCCACTTGTATCCAATGGTATGTATCTGCAAATTAATTATACATTATTGCTCATTTTACCATCACTAATTATTATAATATTGAACCCTTGTCTAATCTAAATTGTTTAGACTAGACAAGACTATTTGTCATACTTGTATTTGAGTAAATTGGTTTATCCTAAGTGATAATGTTTTTTTCCTAGTTGACTCTATGATGCTATTTAGAAATTACCAAGGATTATAAACATGATGAAGATGCAAAAAGAGATGTTAGATGAATAAATCAATAATGCTCATTGATTGTCAACTAAATTTTATCATATTACCCAGGATAACTTAAGATTCTCCAATTTTTTACTATGTCATGATAATGGTAGGTCACTCTATGAGAGTAGAATCCCTTAAGTTAGTCATGGATATGCATTGTAATGTCTTAACCATGTCACCGACTACTTCTAATGTAATTGGTAGAATTTTTTTTGTTTATAAAAAGTCAGGGCAATAGTAATGACGTTTGTAGTTTTTTCTTCATGTTTAATGCCCATGGTCAAAATAAGAAGAAGAAATATGTGGGTGTGACCCATGTGTCAAGTACGAAGGGAATGAATGATACAAAAAATTATCAGCTTTCCCTAGCCACCTTATGAAAGTAGCTGGATGAACTTTTCATGAACACTTGTTCTATTTGAATATAGCGTGTTGATATGAATATAGCGTGTTGATATGTATGGAAGCTAAAAATTATCTTCTAACCGGAACTAGAGTAGCCACCATGATATTGTAATGAAATTTTTAAAATTTATATGTATACTCTAGTTAACTTCACACTTTCGACGCTTGTTGTAAGGCTATATAGAGTTGATAGAATTTGTAAGTTGGGAAGGATAAGCCCCCAGAATGTTTGAAGGAAAGTCCTATGTCAACTTATAAGTCCTATTTATGAGGACATATGACAAGTCTCTTTCCAAAAGGTTGTATAGTTATTTGTGTTTTGAAGTTAATTTATACTAATATAGATCATCCAGTAAATATTCTACTTGATAAAGGTATGAGTGTTAACTCATGATTAGATCAAGTGAATATTTTTCACACATTCTCTAATTGAGATATCCGACTACATTATATTGTATGATGTAGTAAAATATCAAATTGGACATTGTAAGACAATGTTTGACAGTTGTTTTATTAGCATTGTACTTTTAAAATAGCAGTGTTCATTTTGAACAAGTATCTATCTACGTTTATACCTAAGGAGCCTTTTGAATAGTAGAATGTGCAAAAGCGTATTCTACAATTTCTTAAGATATAAGAACTGTTTAGCTTAAATGCAAAGACGGTTGACAGATGAGATGAAATATAATAATAAATAGCACAAGGTTTGATAATCCTATTTGGATGAATTTTCTTCAAGAGAATCATATTACATTGTGATATACTTCTATTGACATATAATAGTTCTATATGTACTAACTAATGATATTTTTAACTCACGTTTTGTGTAATATCCTTAAATGTCTCAATATCGTAAGAGAATAATTAAACTTTCTATATACTATACATTTCTTATAAAGGAGGATGACTTGTAGAAAAGTTCTACAAATAAGTATCGTTCTTTATAATCAAACAGACTTTTACTGAGGCTATATAGGATGTAGACATAGATGATAATAGAAAATTGAGCTTTAGAATAGTCTTTTTTATTTTTACCAAGTCTGAATTTTTATCGATCCACTATAAGGCGTATGCCCATTGGATGTAAGTGGATCTATATAAAGATGAAAAAAAAGATTGAAAGAAAGGAAAAATTCAAAGCATAATTGTTGACAAATGGTATACCCTCAAGGTTTCATTATTGATAGATGCACACTGTGATAATCATAGATTTGATAGTTAATATCTTGAAAAAATATTGACATATAATAGCAAAGAGAATATGCATATCATTGAGACCTAATCGATTTCATAAGAATTTCTATTATCTGAAAATTCATTTTTGATCAAATAACAAATCATTTATGTTGATCAATTTTTTTATGGGCCATATGTTCAGTGAGAATACAATTTTTTTTCAGGATAAAATAGTTGGATTGCTATCAAACTTTAGTAATTGAGAATTATTAAGTGGACCTAAGTTTGTAATGTTACTACTTGTTAATCCAAGCAATATCTGATTATTTAGAAATTTGACAAGTGTGATAGGTAATCCATAATATTCAAGGTTTTGCATTTAAGTGATGGTGTTATATTTTGAAATAGCTCCAAAGAATAATTTATCTTGAATTTCACTATAATAGTGCAATGTTTGGCAATTAACCAAATTGCTTGGTTGATAAAAGTTCTTACTAAACAAGAAACTATTTATAAGCTTGTAAAACTACTTATTGTCCAGATATGTGATAATGAGAATATTTTATAGTTGAATAGGGAATTTAAGTTACATCATACAGAAAGATAATCTAGGCAGCTGATGAGATTATCTCAAATGAATAATTTTTTAAAACCCTTTACTAAGAGATTGATGTTGGATGGGTATATGTTGAGAACATGTAAGACAACTTGATGACTTTGATGTATAAATAGGAGTTTGTTGGAAATGTTTCCATCGTCAATCCATATTTATATGAAAATTATATAAATTGATTTGCATGATTTAATAACGGGTCTTGGTAAATCATTAGGTTTTAACCTAAAACTATTCACGACCAGGGACGGGACTGGACATCTTGTGTAAATGGTCATCGTATTGTGTACACCTAAGAATGGAGATTACAGGGCACAAGTGCAAGTGTACACACAATATGTACATTGAACCGGATCATATGAGAATTTCAAGTGTGCGTTACTATTTGTTGATTTAAAATAAAATTCTCGTGAGTGGTGTACGGTCGATCCTTTGACCTGAGGGGTTCTTATTGATGGGATCACACTGACGGTGATGTCTCTCTCTATATATTAGTGTATTGGATTCATATTATTTGATCATATTCGAAAGAGATTCCCAACAAGGAATCCACTACCCTTATTAGAAGAATATCAAGGAGAGAGAATGACTATATTTGATTGGACATAAATCCGATACTGGTGGCATTTCTATAAATAGTTTACAAAGTTTTCAAAATTAATATTATTGGAAATGATTTTCTTTGGTTCAATCAGAATTATAAAAATTTTGAAAAAAAATCTATAAACTGGAGATATGACAGTATGGACATGCCCTATAGTCTATAATGTGATATTGCATTGTGGAGGGACTAAAGCGTAATAATATATTTAAATTCGGTAATGATTGTTACATCTACTTGGCATCATATGTGTTGGTTAACCCTATATTATGAATGTACTATAGTTAAGATGCATAGAATGCTAGATGAAATCCTAATGGGATCCTACACCTTTCCTATAAATTCAACCCATATGTACAACATTTTAATAGTTATGAATTCTTTTTATGATCTAAGATTTTGGATCCTCATAAGAGATGATATCTCATATTAGGATGGAGGAGATTGTTAGGAAAAAATAATTTTATGTTATTTATTTTCTTAATAAATTTGATCTTATCTATTATGATAAGATTGGTTTTAGTTTAGTTGTTAGCTTTGAATAGGAAACTCATTACTTAATTGGATGTTTCTAAAATACTAAATAATAGAGGATTTTAATTAGACAAGAAATCAGATTTGGCTAACCAAAACAACGTGGGAGAGGTACTAGAGAAGAGTTCTCACAGTTCTCTCCCTCCTCTAGAATCGCCTCTCCCATCTCCCCCTCTTTCTTCCTCTTTCAGTGATTGAGTATGATGATCAGGGTTTTATGAAAACCCTGACTACTATGGAGGAGCTTGGATCCAAGGCAACGCAAAGTTGTACATATGGGAAGGACTCACATTGAAAGGGCTAAGATCACGTGGAGGCTCTACACTTGTGGAGTTTCAGGTAACTATTGAAACCCTCGTATTGATTATTTCTTGAATAGCCAACCCTACCAATAGGACGATCCGAATCGCTTTTGCGTATACCATCTTTCATGTCCCCCTACCAGTGGGAGTTGAAATGAAAGCTCTTGTGTAATGAAGATATACACAGTTGTTCATGAGGTTGCTATTGCTAGGTTCTGGGTCCCCCATGGGACATTGGTGGATTTTCTTTCTTTACACAATGGTTTTGGGTACATTTATCCTCTACAAGCAAGGTAAGAAAAATGATTTAAACCTTTGTATTTTTTTATTTTTTTATTTCTTTTTTTTACTTCTCTATTCTTTGTTTAATTGTTCATTCTCCTGTGTTTTTTATAGTTCCTTTATTTGAAGCAGCTAACTGAACTCAACTTATATACATACTATAATTTCGTTTTGTGCTAAAAATACCCAATACCCTATGACATGCCATAATTTGATGTACTTGTTGGATTGGGCCTGGTTAGCATCTCAGCACTTGAACTCTTGCTAATTCTAGAGAGGAAGAACTTGATGTCCTGCACAAGGGATCCAAAACCTCAGACCACTATGATGGTTGACTATAAGAGGCTTTCCACAATTGAAGAAACACTATTAGTCGCATAAATTAAAGGCCGGGGCTGGCGTCAAATACTAGCCCACATCCCTCATATCCAGG
This sequence comes from Macadamia integrifolia, assembly GCF_013358625.1. Classification (NCBI taxonomy): domain Eukaryota; kingdom Viridiplantae; phylum Streptophyta; class Magnoliopsida; order Proteales; family Proteaceae; genus Macadamia; species Macadamia integrifolia. The sequence continues at coordinate 21,508 of NW_024869154.1, forward strand.
TATATTGGTGGACTAGTATTTCATATACCTCTCCAAGTCTGTCGTTTCACGCTTCCACCCTTTTCTCTTTTCTTTTTCAACTTGTTTCCCTTTCTTTTTCTTACATTATCCTCTAAATTTATAACTTTATTTTCTTTCTCCTTGTTATTTTTTTTCCAGTTTTAATTGAATAGAAATCTCTTGTCTATATACTCTTTCGATTGTAGAGTAGTTATGTCTTAGAGCCAGGTCTTGTTGGTCCATGGTGGCCTGCCTTGTGGGTTTTCTTTCTTTGAGCCACATGGTTGTATGCATTTTTCTCCTCTATAGCTTTGTAAAATGAGTTGAGCCTTTTGCTTTACCTAATTTTTTTTGCTTTGGATTTCTTTGCTTGAATCAATTTATTTAAAGAGATTTATTTTCTTAGTTTCCATTATATTTGTATTAGATACACCTCGTATTCGAAATGGCTCGAGTGAATAGAGGCCAAGGCCTTGAAAGGGATTAACACATTATATGGCTAGGAACCTGCAAAGAAAATATGAAATGATTTGGTTAGATGTCCCTATTGGGGAAATTAATCCAAAGGATCATCCCCTCACGGTGATTAGAACATACAAACATATAGATTAACCGTATCTATGATAATTAATGGGACACCCCCATTACATGAACCATAAATGGGAGTAGACGAGTACATGTGTGTAGGTTGAGAAGCCTCCAAGAGCATTGATCATGAACCTCTATCCCATGTGCTTTAAGAATGGTCCCACGAACAAAATCAGCCCTCTATGGTCTTTTGCAGGCTCCCATAAAGATGTCTCCCATAGCTTTGTAAGCAAGGTGTGTTCTCATGTTATATGACACCAAAGACCATAGAGACTGCTTATAGTAGTTCAACCAGCCCCAACTACTTCCACAATAGTTGGGCTAGGTCTATCACTCAAAGTGGCCGAACCACTATGGGCCCATAGAGATCACCCATATTAGTGTAGACACCCATTTTTGTCACCCTCCTCTGGTTATGATGAAATATGGATCTTGGACGTGACTTCTAGCTTCCAACCAACAGAGATGTTGATGGAAACATTCCCTACCCAAAACCCTAGAAATCCCAGCGTGGGAGAGAGGAGAGGGTCCAATTTTGGCTTTTTTATATATGAAGGAATCCGGTCAAGATGATCGTACAAATGGATAATGCTCAGAAATATGATTCCAATAGTATTTGGTACGCAAAAATTTGACTGTCAGATTGCCCGCAATCTTCCCTGGAAAATCACATTTTTTCTGCGCATATGTAGCGCACACCAACCAGCCAGCCAGCCGGTCCAACCAACCCAGCTTGGCCTGCACGCCCCTGTAGCATGATGTGCGCCCCTGCCACACAGTCTGCATGCCCCCGCTGCCTACTGCGTGCCCCTGCCACATAGTTTGCGTGCCCCTGCCGCACACTACGTGCCCCTACCACACGTTGTGTGCCCCTGCTACACAGCATGCTCGCCCCCGCCACACACTGTGCATGCCCCTGCTGTATGGTTGCGTACACCTTGCCTACACCATGCGCATGTTACTCGGACACCCATGCCAGCTTGACCCACACACTATGCACATTGCCCACGCACCCATGCATGCACGTGCCCATTGTCCATGCCTGCACCACCTCAGCCATTACCCACGCATCATCCATCGCGTACCCGTGACGTCACCCGCATTACCTACCTAAACTAACAATACCTTAGGCACTTTGGCCTGATCCCATGTGCCACTATCAGCGTTGGGATTGGTGTTCCTCTCTCTTATTTTTTTGAAAATCACTTTTTTAGCTAAAATTTCTCTCTCCTCCCGTTTTTCTGAAAACCACCTTTTTTTGGCTAAAATTTCTCTCCTTCCATTTTTTCGAAAACCCCCTTTCACCCACTAGACAAAATCCCTCCCCACCCATTTTTGCCTTCAACTCCCCCCTCTACCCATTGGACAAAAACCCTATCCCCTCACTTTAGGCAAGAACCCCCCTTTCGTCCACTGGATAAAGGGATTCCACCTCTCCTATTTGGCAGGAAAAAACTATAAATACCCATCCTCCCTTAGAAAAAATAGACCAACACACTAGAACCCCTCATCCCAAGCCCAGAAATAGCCTTAGCCGAAGCTCTTTCCAAATCCAAATCCGAAAATAGCCTTCCCTAACAGAATCTCTGTCCGAATCCCAATCCAAAAGTAATCATTCCTAGCCAGAACCCTATCCACATACCATCACAATCAGCATCTCTCAAAAAAGGAAGTTGGAGGTCAAGACCTTCTTCCCCTGAGCCAGGAGAATCCGAAAGACAGTCTGAGCCGATACTAATCGGGGGCCCACCCCTCTTGACTCGAAATAGGGGTTAAGTTCAGGTATAATTTCTCAACTAACTTGTCATAATGTAGACTTTATACATATTTTGTTTTAGTGTATATAGTAGTTTGAATTCAATTAATGTATATATGTGTGATAACTTAGCCATACATGTGGAATAGTAATAATTATGAAAAATGTTCGTTCTCAAGCATCTAGCAAGAAGACCGGTTGAACTGAGCAAATTGGGTGTCTAACACTTTCTCAATTCTGTAACCTAACACTTACCCTAAATCTTTGGACCAGACCAAATTTTAGGCTCTTTTCTCAGGAATCGGGCCCACCCTCGGGTCCTATGCTCAAAACCCTAGGTGGCGACTTCAAACCCCATTTGTATGATTCCGATCCCCAAATTGGATCATCATCAAACCCTTGTCTCAAATGAAGAATTTTATACTCTTGTGAAATAGGCCTTCACATATCTCCAAGCGGAAATATGGCGGTGTGGGACCTGCAAGCAAAGCACACACGACACGAACCCTTTCCCTCACATGAAGAGAGAGAGAGAGAGAGAGAGGAGAAAGGACGGGGGGCATAGCCATTTCTCCAGCCGCTACCCTCACAATTAGTGTGGCCCAATACCCAACAATTCCTTGTCTAATTTGTACTTTCTAGTTTAATAAAGTTGCCTATTGACCTAGAGTTATTAGAATGTAGATGGGTAAGGGTGATATGTTGCTGCCAATCATAATTCTCTTCTCTGTCCACAAAATTACATCTCCTCAAATGCATTAGGCTGACGATTACCATGTGGATGGGGAAACCATCATCCAGTGGATAGGAACCACCTTTGTATTTAGTAGCATATATCATGTATGTCCTTTTTGAAGCATGAATCAATTTGGTTTGCTGTTTTGGAAAGTTCTTTCTGCAAGCGGTTTAGTACCAAAAGGGGGGTGGAAAGAAGAAAATGAAGCCATGTGTTTCTAATTGTTTGTTCCTTTTTTTTCTTTTTTTTTTTTTTTTGTACTCATGTCCTCATTTTGGGTGGAGATTTGCGCCTTATTTGAAGAATCCATTGTTGAATGATGTTTGCATGATCAGAAATAGAGATGACGAAGAGAGAAGTTACAGCCATGGGGTTTAACGTGGTTCAAACTTCCATAGGTAGCTTACGTCCATAGAGGAAACCCCCAAATCTTCTAGTTACTTTTGGGGTGGTAATTCATTCTCCTTAAATAAAGAATGATACATCTTAGTATCTAAACATAGCACATTATGAGTAAGGTAAGTACATCTATTACATAACCGATCCTGATCTTTGGGATCTTGGTCCTTATCACAATGAGTTGGCATGTTTATCTTGCTAATACTCCCCCTCCAAGCTGGAGCAAAGATGTCATTAGAGGTTAATTTGGACAACATAAGCTGGAAAGCTCCTTTAGGGAGAGCTTTTGTAACCACGTCTACGAGTTGGTCTTCACTGCGAATGTAAGTGGTGGCATTGTCTTATCTTGGACTTTTTCATGGACAAAGTGTCAATCAATCTTAATGTGCTTTGTCCTTTCATGGAAGACAGGATTAGAGGCAATATGAGTGGTTGCATGATTATCACAATATAGCTTCATGGGAGTATGTTGTCCTTTAAAACCCAAGTCTTTGTAATAATGAGTAAAACCAAACAAACTCGCTAGTGGCAGAGGCCATAGCTCTATATTCCGCTTCTACATTTGATCTAGCTACAACATGGTGTTTTTTTTTTTTTACTTTTCCAAGTAACTAGATTACCTCCTATCATAGTGCAAAAGCATGTTGTAGAATTTTTGTCTATGGAACTTCTAGCCTAGTCAACATCGGGCCACAATCTCTGTATATCCATGCTTCTTCATGAGAATACCACATCCTAGACATATTTTAAGTACCTCAGAATAAGATCAACAAGTTCCATGTGACCTTCAGTAGGAGAGTGCATGAATTGGCTCATGATGAGGCAAAATATGTCACTTTCCTCAGCACGGCTAAAGCATGTACGCAAACCTAAATAGGACTGAGAGGCTACTTCAGCGTCCATCATGCCGTGCTACTACCTCGGCATCCATCAGGCCGTGCTGCTTCCTCGGCCTCCATCAGGCCGTGCTCCACCTCGGCCTCCATCAGGCCGTGCTACTACCTCGGCCTCAATCATGCCGTGCTACTGCCTCGACATCTATCAGGCCGAGCTATCACCTCGTCTCAATCATGCCGTGCTACTGCCTCGGCATCTATCAGGCCACGCTATCACCTCGGCCTCCATCAGGCCGTGCTGCTACCTCGGCCTCCATCACGCCGTGCTACTACCTCGGCTTCAATCATGCCGTGCTACTGCCTCGGCATCTATCAGGCCGCGCTATCACCTCAGCCTCCATTAGTCCGTGCTGCAACCTCGGCCTCCATCAAGCTGTGCTACCACCTAGGCCTCAATCATGCCGTGCTACTGCCTCAGCATCTATCAGACCGCGCTATCACCTCAGCCTCCATCATGCCGTGCTACTTCCTCGGTATCTATCAAGCCGCGCTATCTCCTCAGCCTCCATTAGGCCGTGCTGTTACCTCGGCCTCCATCAGGCCGTGCTCCACCTCGGCCTCCATCAAGTCGTGCTACTACCTCAGCCTCAATCATGCTGTGCTACTACCTCGGCATCTATCAGGCCGCGTTATTACCTCGGCCTCCATCAGGCCACGCTATTACCTCGGCCTCCATCAGGCCGCGCTATCACCTTAGCCTCCATCAGGCTGTGCTACTACCTCGGCATCCATCATTCCGTGCTGTTACCTCGGCCTCCATCTGGTTGTGCTGCCACCTCGGCCCGACATCAACGACAAGGATTCCAGAAACGTGTTTTCGTCCACCCCTACAGTCAAGGAACGTAATCCCTATTCCGGAGGACAGGACTCTATCCACTACACGTCATCATGACGTCACACAGTTGGTCTTTCCTAGTTAAGAGGGGAATATTCCAGGAATATTCCCAGAATCACAAAGCCACTCCCCTTGAGGACTCCATGCCTAAACATGACTCTTCACAATCGTCTCCCACTTTCCCTCCATCAGCAGCCTATAAATACCAAGGTAAACCTCCATCACAGAGGATCGATTACTGACTTCTCATACTGTTAAAGCTTTCTTGAGCATCTGTTGTGGAAAGGTCTAACTTAGGCATCGGAGAGTCCCCCATCGGGTCAGCCCGGCTCTCTCCTGTCATCTCTTCTGTGCAGGTCGACCAAAGCACCAGGAACTGCAGGAAGATAGTCCGATCAAATTTTTCCGCATTAGCTCACATAGCTAATAGCATAGGAAATATCTGACCTGGTGATGGTCAAGTATATCAAGCAACCCACTAACCTTTGGAAATGACCATTATTGGTAAGAGGATTTGATTTACTAATCGTCTTGCTGTTGTAATCCATAGGGGAATTTGCAGGTTTAGACCCCGATTTCCCTGTTTCTTTTAGAAGGTCTAGTGCATATTTTCATTCAGACAGGAACAACCCCTTACTGGAGCTGGAAACTTCGATAACTAGGAAGTACTATAACCTTTCCAGGTCCTTGATATTAAACTTGTCATTCATATATTGTTTGATATTTTCTATCTCATAAAGATTGTCGCTCGTGATGACTATGTCATCACATAAACCAAGACAGCAATAGTTCTTTTTTCATTCCTTCTAACAAACAATGAAGAATCAGATTTACCATATTTAAAATCAAAGTTTCTGATAACTACACTGAGCTTGCCATACCAGACTCGAGGCGATTGCTTAAGGCTGTAGATAGCCTTATTCAGCTTGCAAATGACACCTTGATTTTCTAAAGGATGTCCAAGAGGGAGATTCATATAGACTTCCTCTTCTAAGTCACCTTGCAAAAATGTATTTTTTACATCCATCTGAAACAAAGACCATCCACAATTTACTACAATAGACATGGGGACCCTAACAATGTTCATTTTTACTATGGGGACGAATGTCTCTTTGTAGTCCACACCATAGGTTTGGGATAACCTTTGGCCACTAATCTTGCTTTGTGCCTTTCAATGGATCTGTCGCATTTATACTTGATTTTGTAGATCCAACGATGACCCACTGGTTGTTTTCCATGGGGTAAAGGGAATATGTCCCATATATAATTTTTTTTCAAGTGCTTGGATTTCCTCATCCATAAGCTTCTTCCAAACAGATGAATTTGAGCTTCCTGAAGACTTGTGGGTCCTCTGCGAGCATCTATAGCAGACAGAAAAGCAAAAAACTCGAGAAATATGATCATAACACACAAAAGTTTGTACGGGAAATGCCATAGATGATGACGAATGATATGTAGCATAGTCATAAAGATGGGTTGGCGGTTGTGACACCCATGTTGATTTCCAGACAGGGCACTGACAGGGTTCAATTGGCTCAGTTCAGCCGGATAAAAAATTATATGGTTTCCATCACAATTTCTATCTTCACCATCAACCTGCTCTTGTTCAATTGTATCAACAAAACAAGGTGACCCATTTTCTCCCTCAAGTTGAGTAGGATCCACAAGTAAGGGAGAAAATTCCATATTGAAAACACTATAATAATAGTGGGCAGCATCGTTGCCACTACCATTCTCCCCCTGAATTTGATCCCTGGGTGGAAAAAACAAGTGAGCCTCATCAAAACTGACATCATGAGATACAAATACTTTTTGGGTGGATGGGTCAAAGCATTTCTAGCCCTTCTTAACAAAAGAATATCCCATAAGAAATGCATTTACGAGCATGAGGATCAAATTTACTTCTTGGTGGGGTATAAATAAAACATATGCTGCCGAAAGACACAGAGACGAGAAATATTAATTTTTCTGTCAAGAAGTACTTCCATGGGAGACCTGTATTGTAAAACTTTACTGGGAAGATGAAATCAAAAAACAACTTGTAAGAACAATATCAGACCAAAACTAAGTAGGCAAATTTTCATGGAATAAGAGGGAAGGTGTCACTTCAAGAAGGGGACGATTTTTCAGTTCCGCAATGCCATTTTGTTGAGTCTTAACACAAAACGTTTGATGAACAATAACAAGGGTTTTAAGATAAGACTCTAAAGGGAGATTATTGTACTCAATCCTGTCAGATTATTGTACTCAATCCTGTTATCTATACACAGAATCTTAATGCATGCACCATACTGGGTAAAAAAACCATTTGGGTAAATTCTTGAAAAATTCTAAGCATTTAAGTTTTGGATGTCAAGAGATTCAGCCAAGTGGTATGAGATTTGTCATGTATAAACATGATGAAATATTTAAACCATTCCTAGATTCAATTGGGATGGAACCCCAAACATCCGAATGAACCAATTCATAAAACTTTGATGAAACACTTGTTCTTTGAGTAAAAAGTAGTGTATGTTGTTTGGAAAACGACAAGTATCATAAGAGGTCTAATCAAGATGTAAAATCGAGTCAAGAAAATGCAAAACTTTATCAGATGGGTGGCTCATACACCAATGCCAAGGTGAGCCTCCATGGCTTTATTATGTTGAGAAATTATAGCTTCTCCAGGAATGTCAAGAATATATAGGTCATGATGAAACCACCTGTGAGGGTAGCGGCCGAAAATTGGACTCATGCATAGATTCCATCCTCTCTCCTCTCTTTCTCTTTTTTAGTGAGGGAGGGGTGTGTCGTGTGTGCATTGCTTGTAGGCTCTGCACCACCATATCACCGCTCGGAGATACGTGGAGGCCTATTTCGCAAGAGTATAAAATTCATCATTTGAGATGGCGGTTTGATGATGGTCCAATACGGGGATTGGGATCGTACAAATGGGGTTTGGAGTTGCCACCTAGGGTTATGGGCCTAGGACCTAGGGGTGGGCCCAATTCCTGAGAAAAGGGCCCAAAATTTGGTCTGGTCCAAAGATTTAGGGTAAGTGTCAGGTTGTAGAATTGGGAAGGTGTTAAGCATCCAGTCTACTTGGTTCGACCGGTCTTCCTACTGAATGCTTAACAACGAACATTTTTCACAATTATTACTATCCCACATACATGGCTAAATTATCACACATATATACATTAATTGAATTCAAACTACTATATACACTAAAACAAGGTCTATATAAAGTCTACAAGATGATAATTAGGTTGAGAAACTGTACCTGAACTTAACCCCTGTTTCGGGTCAAGAGGGGTGGGCTCCTGATTAGTACCGGCTCGAACTGTCTTTCGTGTTCTCCTGGCTCAGTGGAAGATGGTCTTGACCTTCAACTTCCTTTATTGAGAGATGCTGATTGTGATGGTATTTAGACAGGGTTCCGACTAGGAATGGTTACTTTTAGATTTGGATTCGGGTAGAGCTTCAGCTAGGGAAGGCTATTTTCGGATTAGGATTCGGATAGAGCTTTGGCTAGGGAAGGCTATTTTCGAGCTTAGGATGAGGTGGCATTCCGGTAGAGCTTCCGCTGGGGATAGGCTAGGGGAGGGCTAGGCTAAGGTGGCATTCCGAAAGAGCTTCCGCTGGGGATAGGTTAGGGAGGGCTAGGCTGAGGTGGCACTCTGACAGAGCTTCCACTGGGGATAGGCTAGGGGATGGCTAGGTTGAGGTGGCACTTTGGTAGAGCTTCCGCTGGGAATAGCTATTTCTGGAAAAATTCCAGGGGCACTCAGACAAGGTTTCCGCTAGGAACTATTATTTTTGGAAAGAAAATGATTGACCTAAAAATGGATTGAAGATCCCCAAAGCCCCAATTAACACTTTGAAGATCTGAATAGAGTTCTAGATCTTGACAAAGATCTCTTTGTACCCCGAAGAACCTTAAGGGGGATGGATTTCTATTTCTGATAAAACTCAAGAACACTCAAAGGAGGGGGTTGAAGAACACTATTTTTGAAAAAAATTGGATTGGACTAAGAACTTGGATTGAAGATCTTCAAAGTCTCAAAGAACACTTCAAAGATCCGAACAAGATTTCGGATCTTGACGAAGATCGTCTTGAAGACCCAAAAAAAATCAAGAGGGGGAGGGGAGGAGAGAGGGCAGAGCTTTACTACTATAGAGTGAGATGGGGTTATTTGGTGTCTGAAATCCAAAGGAGGGGGATATTTATAGGTTTTTCTGGCCAATGGGAAAGAGGGAACATCTTTATCTCAAAGGCGAAAGAGGGTATTTTAACTAAAGTGGGTAAAGAGGGCTTTTATACAATGGGTAAAAAGGGGTTCTTGGACCAAAATAGGAGAAGAGGGCTTTTATACAATGGGTAAAAAGGGGATTTTTAGGAGAGAGAATCCTTAGTAAAAAAGGGGGTTTTTCATCTTAAATGGGTGATGAGGGAATTTCTTCACCCACTAGGTCAGGGGAATATTAATCCTGGCCATTAACGGTGGTGCACGAGCTGGGCCGAAGTGCATGGGCATGGTCAGTATAGGCAGGCAGGCGATGTGTACAAGGTGTGCGGGCAATGTCATAAGTGTACGACGCATGGCATGCGAGGCAGTGGCATGGGTGGCAGGGGCAGCACACATGGGCAGCAGTGGGCTATGGCTAGAGGGGACATAGGCCTGTGCACACGACGGCGCGGGTCTGTGCCTATGAGGGCACGGGCCTGTGCCAGTGGGGGAGCAGGCCCATTCCCATTGGGGCGTGGGTCTACCCACGGGGGCATGGGTTTGTGCCCACAAGGGCCTAGGCCTATGCCCATGAGGGCGCGTGGGCATGAGAGGCAGGCTTGGCTGGGCTGGTGTGTGCGACATGCGCGCGAAAACTGTGATTTTTCAGGGAAGATTGCGGGAGATCCGATAGTCCAATTTTGACGTACCATATATCATCAAGATCATATTTTTGAGTACTATCCATCTATGCAGTCATCTTGACCAGATTCCTTCATATATAAAAAAGTTAAAATTTGACTCCCTTCTCTCCTGTGCAAGGGTTTCCAGGGTTTCACACAGGGGAGTGTTTCCAGGTTATTTGGGTAGGTAAGGGATGAATTTTAGGGTGTTTGGGGTAGGTAGGTGATTTTTCTAGGTTTCCAATGGGACTATCCGCATGTGCGGCATACGTGCAGGAAAGTGTAATTTTTTGGGGATGATCATGGGAGATCTATCGGTCTGATTTTGATGTTCCATATATCATTGGAATCGTATTCCTGAGCACTATTGATCTATGTGGTCATCTTAACCAGATTCCATTGTATATAAAAAAATTAGAATTGGACCTTCTTCTCTCCCGTGCAGAGGTTTCCAAGGTTTTCCGATAGGGTAATGTTTCGGGGTTTTCTTAGTCCATCATCTTTGTTGATCGGAAGTTAGAAGTCACGTCCAAGATCTACATTTCATCATAGCCAGAGGAGAGTGAAAAAATTAGGTGTCTACAGAATGCCGCTCTTTGGCTGAGGCCTGTGCCAACAGCCGAAGGGCAAAGAAAAGAACGACCACATTTTGTCACCCGAAGCATATACTGCCGTCACCTTGCTCATTTATGACGGTGTTGAAAAATGTAATAGATAATATCTCTTAACTACTTTAAAGTTGAGGACTTACCTGGGCCGCTGATGACAGGAAAGAAATTTGATCCCTTTCAATCCTGTTAAGAAATATTGAACCATTGTTTTGCAGAGATTTGAGCCCTCCCTGCAGAAAATGTTGGTACATGAAAAATGTTCTTCCTAGGCTAGACTTCCATCCACCAGTCCTAGGGGTTGATCCATCATTTGTAGAGATTTGAGCCCTCCCTACAGAAGATGTTAGTACATAAAAAATGTTCTTCTTAGGTTGGACTTCCATCCGCCAGTCCTAGGGAATTGGTCTTCCAGGTGGGTTCTTTCGAACTAGGCTGGGCTATCTGGTCTACCAGGCAGGTTATTTTGAATCGGGATGGGCTATCTGGTCTTCCAGGCGGGTTCTTTCGAACCGGGTTGGGCATCTAGTTTTCTAGACGGGTTCTTTTGAATCGTGCTAGGCTATCTGGGATCGGGTCAATGAGATTGGACCACTAGGTTTAAGCCCTTGGTTTTTAATCATTTGGGTCTTGAACTTTTGGTTCTTGATTTGGAATCTTTAATCTTTGCTTTTTTATGCTTGATTTGGAATCTTGATTTTTGGATTTTTGACTTGAATTTTGATGCTTGATTTGGAATCTTGATTTTTGAATTTTTTGACATGAATTTTGATGTTTGATTTGGAATCTTGATTTTTAGATTTTTCAACTTGAAATCTTTGTACGATAATTTCCATCTACCTCACCAATTTTGACTTTTCATCTACCAATTTCACTTTCATGGGTTTTTATCTACCAAGTAGATTTTACTTGCCATGTGATCACAATTTTACCTACCATAAGGATTTATTTTTTAATTTCTCTTTTTGGTGGTAAAAACTTTTAAATTACACCTTGGAACCGGATTTTTTTTTTTTTTTTTTTTTTTTTTTGATCTTTGATTCTTGACCTTTGAAATTTTATTTTTGAATTTGGGGTTTTGATTTTGAACTTTGAAGTTTGATTTTGGATTTTTATTTTTGCATCTTGATTTGAATTTTGGATTTTGATTCTTGATTAAAAAATTTTGTTTTTTGATTTTTTTTTATTTTGATTTGATTGATTTTTTTTTTAATTTTGTATTGAGGGTGGGGATTTTCATAGATTTTTTTTTTTATCTTCGATTTTCTTTTTATTATTACTCCTTGCTTTGACCATCTTTTGTGCCTCCTAGGATGGGTGGGTTGCTTCTCTGAGGGAACAAAATACTGACCAGGCCGCCCAGATTGAGAACCTCATAGCACAGTTGGTGAGTTCGTAGTCAGCTCATGATACTGTTACATCTAGTAACTTGATGACTTCCGTAAATAGGTCCGAATATGGCACAGATGAGGATGGTGATCCCTAGAGATCTGTTCC
>NW_024869155.1:0-33692 GCF_013358625.1 Macadamia integrifolia
CTTCTTTCTCTCAAACTCTTCATTTCTCTCCATTTTATTTATCTTTATTTTTATATGACAAATTTTTCACTTGATTATTTTATCCCTTCTTTTTATCCTTCCATCTTATTTCTTTATATATTTTTTTTATAAATTATTGGTACCCTTTTGTTTATCTTTAATTAATTTTCTTTACTTTTCTTATTTCTTTCAAACTCCTCCTCTCCCACTTTTTCTCCCATTGTCCACGATTTCCCACCTCTTTTCTCTCCATTCTATTTATCTTTATTTTATATTCAAATAATTTTCTTTACTTCCCTTCTTTCTCTCAAACTCCTCATTTCTCTCCATTTTACTTATCTTTATTTTTATATTCAAATAATTTTTTTTTACTTTCCTCCGTTCCCACGAACTCCTCAATTTTTCTTTCTTATGGTCCACAATCTCCCCTCCTATCGATACTCTCTTCTCCCTCCACTTAATAAGATGTACTATATTTCTCTACTTTCGCTTTTTCTCCCAAACTCCCCCAACCAACCAATAATAGGCTAGACTGAATTCCTAAGAGAGAATTCAGGGGCGTGACTTGCAAGAGAATGGAATCCACGGTCCAAACTTGATCCAACAATAATCCAAAGGTTATCTGAACGGTCTGTAGATTGGAATGTACCTAAATGCAAGCCTTAAAAAACTCCTCTAGGCTCTAACCTCTATAGTCTAGAGAGAGAGAGAGAGAGAGTCCTATCTCCTATCCTTCCGTTTCTCTTGGCACCCTCTCCATATTCCTTCTCTTCCAATCTTTCTAAAACTTCGGAATCCAATCACATTAAAGCGTCATTCCATATTCCTTCTCATCTACGGTTCTACCTAGATTACCTTTTCTAAATTTTTGTAATTTGATCAAGTTTAAACGTGTATTATCCATTCAAAGTGTCAAATTCTCTTTCTCTCTCTGCGTCTCTCTGCAGCTTCTTCCTCTATTAATCATATATTCATAGTAATGAGCGTGTTGTCATTGCAGCCATCACGGGCACAACTCGCGAACCTGCCTGATGAGAGAAGGGGTGAAGTTGTTCGGTGTTCGACTCACGGATGGGTCCATAAAGAAGAGTGCGAGTATGGAAAACCTCTCTGCTCACTCTATTGCTCGTCTTCCTCTACTGCTGCTTCTCCCAATCCCAGTTCACCTTCTTCTGATCCCCTCCGTGATCCCACCCCTGTCGCCGAAGGTTATGTCTCTGATGATCCTGTTCATGCATCTTGTTCTTCCAATTGGCCCAGTGATAGGAAAAAGGGTAATCTTTCTTTTTTCCTATTTCATAACATTCGTTTTATTCTTCGTTTCTATGTCTTTATTGATTTACATGTGATTTGATTGACGATTGATATGCATTAGAAACCTGTTTTCTTTCAATTATTATTCGCAGGCTATTTGCTTTCAATTTTTCCTTTTTCTTTTTTATTTATTATTATTATTTTTTTTATGTAACTAATTGGGTCCTGATTTGAAGTTTCTTTTTCTTGGATAAGGTTAATATTTGATTTTGGTGATTATTTAGTTGCACTGTTAAACTTTCTTTCTTCTCAGCCTTTTTTTTTTAAATCGTTTTGGTGAACATTCTGATCGATTGCAGCAACGGCAGATGAGCAAAGGGTATTGAGTATTGATAGACCCTAATTTTATTTTTTCCCATTATTTACTTGAAATTGTGTTTCCTGCGTACATTGCCCCTTATCGAATTATGTTTCGGTTGTCATGAGACTGCTTAATATTAGGTCTTATTTAGAACTTCGACTTCAACCTCCTATCGAACACCCCGTGAGTGAATTTCTAGATTTCTGATTCTATTAGAAGTGATATACAGTTTTCATTACACGGGAGTCAATTTAAGAATTTCTTCGTATTCTATTACTGGTCTCTAAGTATTTGCACAAGCTTTGTGGCAAAGATGCTGATATCATTGAGGAAGTAGTTGAAATTCAGGTATTTAAATTCCAGTTCCTCAAATCCAAAGTAGATTGCTTTCTAATAGAAGGTACATATGCCCGCCCATTTACAAAATTCGGATTCAGTTACTAATATACATTTGTCAAAAAAAAGTTTAAAATGCTACAGTTGAAATGCAAATATAAAAGTCACTTTTTGATCCCTAAGTATTTGCCACATGGTAGCTCAAGAGTTTCTCAAATTGTTGATGTAAATTATGTCTTCATCTATAATTTTGATGTATTTTTAGCAGAATTTGGGAAAGTGAAATCTAATTATTACTTAAATGTGGGGGCGTCTGAATCATGAACTACTTATCATGGCCTTTGAGTCATTTAAAAGTAATATTCACTACCACTATATTTCTGTAATTAGAGCCGCATTTAAGACAATGAGAATGAATACACAGATATTGAAGGATCACTCGATGAGAGATGAAAGGAGCATGTTAAATGGGCTGCAAGCATGGCTTTAGGGCTGGTGCTACTGTTCCTTGGGTTATATGCAGACAATCTGATGCACCAGAAAACATTGTAAGTTCTTGGCACTCATATTGTTTTTTATTTTTCTTTTCAACAATTATTATCCCTCTTTACTATGATAGAAAATGTTTATGAATTTAATGGAAATTGAGCATCCTAAGTTGTTTGGTTCCTTCGTTAATTGCAATCTCTCATTTTGATATTTTTAATTTGCTTTCACATATAGATTCCTGCAATGCATCTCACTGTTATGGTTTCTGGCCAAATTCTTATAAGAAACTAGCACTTGGGATGGGGGTAAAATGCTAGCCTAGCATATTATAATTATATGTGATTATCCGTTTCATATAAATTTCTTCAAGATGCGTCACTAGCCATTTTTGGTCATGGTCTTAATATTGTATCAATTGGAAAATTGGAATTAAAAAAAATTGGTGGTAGTGGTTTGCAATTCCCATCATCTCTTTTTCATGATGCGTTCTAAAAAATTGATAGTAATGGTTGTAATCTAGAGTAGTATCAATTGTTTTCCCTACCCACAACCAATTCACAAAGAAAATAATCCGAATAATGGGCAATTTTTTTCTTTTCTTTTTTGACAATATGAATCTCTCTCTCTCTCTCTCTCTCTCTCTCTCTCTCTCTCTCTCTATATATATATATATATATATATATATATGTATGCATATGTGCACTTGCTTGTTTTAGTTTCATATGCATGTAAAAAAAATTATACATTCCACCAAGTCCCTTATCCATATTTTCATTGAAAAAACATAACAAAATTTTAAATGAATTTTGTAAGAGTGAAATGGTTATGATTTTTGCAATTTTTCAAGATATTAACTAATGAGTTAGATTAGATTAACTCAAACATGTGAGACAAATTAGAAATTTGATCAAAGTGACAAAATTTACTCAAAATCATATTAAGTTTTTGAATCAAGTGACCCATGTAAATGATAAATGGTTAAAATGGTTTAAAAATCAATTATATGTTTAAAAAAAATTCCTTCCTAAATTCTCTCTCTCTCTCTCTCTCTCTCTCTCTCCTATGTGCAAGAGTTGTTGGACATTAAGAAATTATTTGAGACTCTTGACTATAATAAATAAGTGAAAATACGATGAATATATAATTTTTACCCATAAAAACATACATACATTAAAAAAATATTTCGCCATGTGCATTTGAACGTGTATTTTTACTAGTATATATATATATATATATATATGTATTCGTATGAAGGGAAAAATAATTTTAAAAAAAGTTTTTAATTGAAAGTAGATATATTTTTGTCCGATCTAATCCAATCCTGATTGGTATTGGTATCAATATCGACCTTAATTGATCCCTCTTCTAATACCGAGTTCTCAAACCTTGCACGCCACACTCCTCTAAAACGCCCTCACATGCACACACACAAGTGCACTACCATGGTTCAAGGAATTGGATCGGTCAGGATTGACTGGATCAAATTAGCGGCCTTGATCAATTTTGAATCTCGGGCAATATCATATTGATGTATCAATATGGACGAAGGGTAAAATAGTCCAAGAAATGATTTTTAATTGAAAGTAAGGGTATTTTTGTCTGATCAAAACCAATTTGGATTAGCATCAGTATTGATTGTTGGAATTTAAGTTTCAAACTATGGTCTCATTGATCTTTTCAAAATGGTATTTTTGAAATCCAAAGTAGTCATTTTGAAATTCAGCTTTCCCCCTCAAAAGTGTCGCTTTTACTTTTTGAAATTTTGTCTTTAGCACTTGTGGAGTTGTGTATGAGCTAAAGACAACTCACAAAAGTTTAGTCCCAGATGAAAGAAAACTTGGATATATATATATATATAAGAATGTTTGTTAAAGGTGCAAGTCCTTTGGAGAGGCACTCTCCCTTATCATATGTGTGTGGGGGTTCTTGGGGCGCTTTTGAATCTTGTACACATGCACGCACCAAGCCAGACCGTGGTCGTGGCCGAGGCCGAGGTCTGGTATAGGTACGGGTACGGGTACAGGTGTGGGTGGTTCAAAGAACCTACTTTTTACTATATGTAACTTTTGGTTTGGATCCACACTCAGGGACATATTATTAGTATATGTACCCAATATATTTAAATACGTATGTACATGTACATGCATACATCTATACGTATGAGACATATACCCTTCCACATAAGTGAATATACCTTCCCATACATGCATAGAGTCACACCTGTATACATATGGGTACCTATATAGATATACCCATTCGTATACATGTGCTTACATTCCATATATACAGAATATAGATTCTGGTTGGGTATTGTATGAAATACATACTGTGAGAGTTTTCTTTTTTGTTCTCAATTCTCTACAAGTGCTTCTGGTCTCTGTTTCCTTTATGGTATTGATTTTCTATGAGTTTCTGAGTGTTACCTTCGGACATACTTATTGGAATCGATTATTGGAAGTGCACCTTAGTCGATTTGAAAGTTGTTTTATCTTGGAGGTGAGAACGTAAGGTTATCCCGGTTGCATACAAATATACGGGGCATTCAAATACCTTAAGGAAAGTATACATACTATACGACTCAACTTAAAGTGGAATGATTTTTGCTACTGTTTTAGAGGATCGATTAAACAAGTAAGTCATCTTTACTTGTATTTATATTTCCATTAATATAATAGTTTGTCAAATTCTTATACCTATTGCATGGTTATGCTTTTACTTACATTGATATCAATATTGACCTTGATCGATCCCTTTCCCAATATCAAGGTCTCAAACCTTACAGTTATTCGATTTCTAGGTTACCACGCAAGTCAGATATGTCCATCCTAAATCCTAATTACTCTTTAGCTCGAGGGGGAATATAGTCCATTAAAAAAAAAAAAGAGATTACCCTAATGTTTATAATCATTTCTCGTTCATCGTATTATTTTTTTCTTTTCTTTTCTTGATATCCAAGCGTAGAGAAAGTGGTTAAGCAAATCTTTTTTTTTTTTTTTTTCCCATTAGAATTAGTCCTCAAATCTGAAAACCCAATGATCCTGTCCTAAAAGTCCTAGAATCACTCGTTCCAAAATGGTGGGAATTGGGATTACTAAATTCGAATCTAATCCAAATTGATCGACTCAAACATGGATTTTGAACCCAGAATTTCCTATCAGATAGATCTTTCTAGTTCCAAATGAATTTATAAACTCGAAATCAAAGATCGAATCCAACACTATCGATTCCAATAAGGGTCAGATAGGAATCTGTAGGATTTAATCTCGAAAACCCTAGAGTCAGCTATTGGATTTTATATTATACAATATAAAATATTACTTTAGTAAAGTTAAAGTTTCAAATAATGTTCAAAAACTTTTTCCCCCTTTTTACTTTTTGAATATTGTTTGTACAAGTAAAGAGCTATAAATAACTTTTTTCAAGTTTGCTTAGTCCCACATAGGAAGTGGATGAAAGGTGTGAGGGGTTTATATGTGGGAATGTTTCTTAAGGGTGCAAGCCCTTGAGAGAGGCACTCTCCCTTGTCATGTGTGTGTGTGGGTTCTTGGAATGCTTTTGAATCGCACACGAGCCTAGCCGAGCCGGGCCGTGGCAGGGGTCGGGTATGGGTATCAAGAGACTTATCTTTTTACATCAAATTCGAATTAAAATTTTTGAAATTCAAATTAAGTGAAAGACACCCATACTTACATGAACAGACACCTATTTGTATTATGCATACACTTGTACATGTAAAGATACCCTTTGGCATTGGACATGTACATGTACATACGGACACCTTCGCCTTAATAGATAGTAGAAGTCCATAAACTAAAAGATATAATTCTAGAAGTGTTTTTGGGAAAACCTCTCTGTGGGAAAAGTGCTCTCTGCCAGTGTCTTTTTCTGAGTGTTCTTAAGACAAACAATGATTGTTTTTATCAAAAGCCTCTCTGTTTACTACCATTTTCGTACACAGTATACATTGAGTATTACCTTTGGTTCTCTCTATTGCAATCACTTATTGGAGTTGCACTTTAAGAGAGTGGGGAGTTGTTTTATCTTGGAGGTGAGAATGTTGGTCAACCCCGATTGCATGCAAGTACAGGACGTTCAAATACCTTAAGGAGAGTATTCTTATACGACTCAACTCTACATTATTGAAGGACTTCTGTTTATAATTCTGCATATTCGGTTTGACTTGTAAGTGATACTCTTCTTCTTGATTTAACAATATTTTATTAAGAGAATTGTCAAAGTCTTATACCTAGTGCCATATTCTATTTCTTACATTCGTAAGGTGTTTAAACTGAATAGGTATAAGACTACGGCTAGTGATTCAAATGATACACATAATGCAAATGGTATCACACCAACACCCCCTAACAATGTTGATCCAATACTGCCTACAAATTTTTCTACTCCAACCAATGTGGTAGTCGGGACACTTCAACCCATTATGGAGAGGATGAAGATTGTGGCCGAGTTTGATAAGATTGTCGCCGAGTTTGATAAGATTGACCAATTTAATGGTCAGAATTTCAAACGGTGGAAACAAATGATGCTATTCGCGTTGTCTCAAGTTGGGGTTACCTTTTCTTTGACAAAACTAAAGCCACAACAAACTGAAGATTCGGTTCTTGAGCAAAAAGGCTTGCATGGGTGGAGGCTGATTTTCAATGTAAGAACTGCATTCTGAATGGTCTTTCAATTGAATTATACAGTGTGTGTAATTCTTTTGAGTAAGCTTATTTAATGTGGAATGCACTTACAAAGAAGTATACCCTTGATATTGCAGGGAGTAGCAAGTATGTGTGGGCAAATTTTCTCAATTTTGTTATGGTTGAGGGAGAAGAAATATCACCCCAAATTGATAAGTTTCAAGTCTTGGTTGGTAAGTTGGCAAAAGAGAATATCATTTTTCCTGATGCATTTGTTACCAATTCCTTAATTGAAAAATTACTCTCCTCTTGGAATGATTTCAAATTAACAACGAAACATAAGAGGAAGGAGTGGACATTCGAACAAGTGGCAGTTTGAATTAAAATTGAGGAAAGAAACAAAGCAAAGGATAAGGTTGAGGCAAGTAACACTCAAAAATTGAAGGCTAACATTGTTGAGACCGGAAATCAAAACCAATCCAAGAAAAGTCTTCAAGTTAAAAAAGACAAGACCTTCAAAAATAAAAATGGTAAATGCTTCATTTGTAAGAAACCGGGCCATTTTAAGAAAGAATGTCAAAACAAGAAGAAGATTTCGGATAAACAAAAATCAATTTACTTGAAGATGACATCTTCATTGCTATGATTACTGAAGTGAATATGGTCGGAACGTATTTATTAAATATTTATCTATCACATCTTGTGATAAAGTCTTTATGGAAAATTCAGACTTCAAGTGTCCTATGCAAAGGGAAAGTCATATTGAAGCTAACTTCAGGAAAGACTTTGGTTTTGGATAATGTGCTTCATGTTCTGGATATTCGAAGAAACTTGGTGTCGGCACCACTCTTGAACAAGGCTGGAATGAAATCATCTTTTGAGGTTGATAAAGTTGTTGTGTTAAAAAAATGATGTATTTGTTAGGAAGGGCTACTTGATTGATGGCCTATTTGAATTAAGTGTTTTTAAAATAATTAATGAAAAATTTGATTCTTCTGTTTACTTTGTGGATTCTTTTGAGTTATGGCATAGTAGATTATGTCATAGTATTGCTCCTTATATTTCTAAAATTTTTAAAATAGGTTTGTTTAAGGTAAATATTAAACCATCATTGAATAAATGTATAACTTGTGTAGAGGTATAGTTTACCAAGAAATCACACAAATTTGTAACAAGGCAAAGTGGTCTTCTTAATCTTATTCGTAGTGATTTATGTGATTTTAAGTATTGTGAATCAAGAGGTGATAAAAAATATGTTGTGACATTTATTGATGATTATTCAATGTGTAGTATGATTTATTTTCTTAATTCTAAGAATGAAGAAATGCTTTCATATCTTACAAAATTGAAGTTGAAAACCGATTAGGAAAGAAAATCAAAAGACTTAAAACCGATAGGGGCTCATAATACTTTAGCATAAATGATTTTTGTGAAAAGCATGGCATCATATATGAAATTACACCTCTCTATCTACCTGAATCAAATGGTATAGCTGAAAGGAAGAATCGAATATTAAAAGAAATGATGAATTCAATGTTAATTAATTTGGGATTACCACTAGACTTGTGGGGGGAAGCAATTCTATCTGCTTGTTATATTCTGAATAGGATACCCCACAAGAAGACTGTATGCTATCATTTGAGTTATTGTTTGATAGACAATCTGGTTTAAACCATTTAAAAGTATAATGTTGCCTAGCTAAAGTGGTCATTTTAGAACCAAAGAAAAGAAATGTTGGCCTTAAGACTTTTGATTGTATATTCATTGGATATGCAAAACATAGTATTTCATACCGTTGTATGGTTCTTAAAACCATAGATGAAGTATGGGAAGAAAACAATATAGTGGAATCTAGGGATGTTGAATATTTTGAAAATAAGAAACATAGTGATGATTTAAGTTTAGGAGAGAATGCATCAAAAGAATCTGATCCTACACCTAGTGAAAATGATGCAAGTCAATTAAGGAGGATTAAGAGACAAAAGAAGTTCACTTATTCAGATGATGATTGGCTTGTCTATATTGTAGACAATGACCCTTTTACATATAAAGATGCTATAACATCTCAAAATGTAGTATTCTGGAAGGAAGCTATAAAAAGTGAAATAGATTCTATATTGTCCAATCATACTTGGGAATTAGTTGACTTGCCCTTAGGGTCTAAAGTGTTAGAAACTAAGTGGATATTTTGAAAAAAATTAAAACCGGATGGATCACATGATAAGTTTAATGCTAGACTTGTAGTCAAGGGCTTTAGACAAAAGAAAAATATAGATTACTTTAACACTTTTGCTCCAGTAGCTAGAATCACTACTATAAGAGATATGATTGCAGTTGCTTCCATCTATAATTTGGTGATCCACCAAATGAATGTGAAAATAGCTTTCTTAAATGGAGACTTAGAAGAAGAAATATATATTAAGCAACCAGAAGGTTATAAATTTTCTGAAAAAAGAAAATAAAGTGTGTAAGCTTGTTAAGTCATTATATGGACTAAAATAAGCACCACAACAATGGCATGCAAAACTTGATATGGTGCTACTATCAAGTGGATTTGTTGGTAATGATGCCGAAAGATGTTTATATAGTAAATTTCATCTCGATAAAGGTGTTTTCATCTTACTTTCTGTGGATGATATGTTAATAATGGGTACATGTTTAGACATAGTTAATCAAACTAAAAAACTGCTTATGTCCAATTTTGATACAAAAGATATGGGTGAGATTGATGTGATTCTTGAAATCAAGGTCATCAGAAGAGGGAAAGAGATAATTTTATCTCAGGCACATTATGTTGAGAACATGCTTAAAAAGTATAGTTATTTTGACTCACCTATTATTAAGACACCTTTAGAGATGAGATGCCATTTACAGAAGTATTTGGGTGAACCTGTAAATCAAAAGAAATATTCACAAATCATAGGCTCTATTTCATATTTGATGAATCGTATTAGGTCTGATATTGCATTAGCAATTGGAAAATTGAGTCAACAAACTCACAATCCAAGCAAAGAGCATTAGTATGCCCTTGACAGGCTAATGAGATATTTAAAGGGTACAATAAATTATGGACTTCACTACAATAGAAATTCTACTATTTTAGAAGGTTATTATGATGCTAATTGAATATCAGACATAAATGAATCATTAGCAACTAGTGGATATGTGTTCACACTAGGAGGTGGAGCAGTTTCATGGAAATCGGTAAAATAGTCCTGTGGTACAGGATCCACCATAGAAGCAAAATTTATCACTTTAGAAAAAGTCAGAACTGAAGCTGAATTACTCAGAAGTTTAATGACAGATATTCCATTGTAGACTAAACCAGTGCCTTCCATATCACTTCATTGTGATAGCCAGACAGCAATAGCCAAAGCAAAGAGCAGTGTATACAATGGAAAAAGGAGATATATTCGTCTCATGCATAACCTTATAAGGCAATATATAAATAAAGGAATTATAGTTATAGATTTTGTAAAATCAGAAAGCAACTTAGTAGATATATTCACAAAGCCAATGCCTACAAAGGTTATTCAGGATTCATCTAAAGGAATGAGCTTAAAACCTATGCCATAGGTCATGTGAAGGACACACCACCTATATGAAGAGGTAAAATCTTGAATTAGGTTCAAAGGGTACAAACGAAGTCACTGGATGACCTGTCTAGTGCTACTACTTAAAGTGTTCATTCTGGTTAGATGGGAAAGTAGTACCACCACAAAGAAAAGAGGATGAGTTATCAACTCTTAATCAAGCGGGATCTCACAAAATGTGAGGTGTGTTAACTGTGGTGCACACTATGCACTGACCTAAGTGGGTGTAGGAGGTGAGGCAGCCTACCGGTGAGAATTTTAGAGATGAATTCTCTAAACACTTATGAGACCAAGATAAGGGACAATGTCGACTTTTAATAAAAAGGAAAAATATCCATTTCATGAAAAGAAAATATCAAACGTCGACTAGTAGGATATGGATGGTGAGCTAGCCAACTACGATGAAGAGAAAAGGTTCAAGAAGTCTGACTTCACCAGTACTCTGTAGCGTAGTTTGTAATACCTAGTGTAGGTTCAAGTCCTGAAGACACCTGCAACGATGTTATACTATGTTTAATATACTCAGTGTTATGTTTGTGTTACCAATATTTTTTTAAACTTGTGGGAAAATTGTTGGATTTTATATTATACAATATAAAATATTACCTTAGTAAAGTTAAAGTTCCAAATAAAAATAATGTTCAAAATCTTTTCCCCCCTTTTTGCTTTTCGAATATTGTTTGTACATTAGTAAGGACAAGTAGAGGGTTAAAAGTAACTTTTCTCAAGTTTGTTTAGTCCCACATCGGAAGTGGATGAAAGGTGTGAGGGGTTTATATGTGGGAATGTTTTCTTAAGGGTGTAAGCTCTTGAGAGAGGTACTCTACCTTGTCATGTGTGTGTGGGGGTTCTTGGAGTGCTTTTGAATCTAGCGCACGCACCGTGTCGAGCCGAGCTAAGTCAGGTCGGGTACGGGTACAGGTATCGAGAGAGTTATCTTTTTACACCAAATTCGAGTTTGAATTTTTAAAATTCAAATTAAGTGAAAGACACTCATATGTATATAAACATACACCCATTAGTATTATACATACACCTGTACATGTAAAGATACGCATTGGACATGTACCTGTACGTACGGACACCTTCTCCTTATGACCGGCATTCTTACGTCTTGAACCTCTACCATCTTTAAACTCCTAAACTTGATGAATGCTTTCATCTTCCTGTACCGGCAATCTGATTTCAGATTGCTGTTCTCGATCAGATGTGTGATGAACCATGGGCATGTCGAGTTTTGGACAGAAGCCCACGATGAACCACAATGGGGCATCCAACTGAAAATACAAATTCGGCCTATTTTTTGTCGTCTTCGACAAGCTTGTTGCCGTATACTATGACCCTGACGGCACCAAGACTATTTATCAGATATTGGGGATTGTAGGTGATGACAGAGGTATTGAGCTTCATGGATCGATTGAGCCTGTTCTTGAGACTTGCGAAGAAAGGTAGTTCGATTCTAATAGGTTGTGGTTCAAAAGAAGTTGTGGGTTGGAGTATTGCCATTGAGAAATCAGAACATTCTGAGAATTCAGATTCAAAAGACATCTTGTAACACTAATATGAAGAATATAAGTTAATGGTGGTGAGCGCAGCGAAACGCTTTCATGATTATATGAGAGAGAAGTAAATCATGTACTAAGCTTATAGTAGAAGTCCAAAAACTAAAAGATATAATTCTGGAAGTGTTTTTGGAAAAACCTCTCCATGGAAAAGTGCTCTTTGCCAATGTCTTTTTTTAAGTGTTCTTAAGACAAACAGTGACTATTTCTATCAAAAGCCTCTCTGTTTACTACCATTTTCGTATACAATATACATTGAGTATTATCTTTGGTTCTCCCTATTGCAATCACTTATTGGAGTTGCACCTTAAGAGATTGGGGAGTTGTTTTATCTTGGATGTGAGGACATTGGTCAACCCGATTGCATACAAGTATGAGACGTTCAAATATCTTAAAGAGAGTATTCTTACTCGACTCTACATTATTGAAGGACTTCTGTCTACAATTCTTCATATTCAATTTGACTTGTAAGTGATACTCTCCTTCTTGATTTAATAATATTTTATTAAGAGAATTGTCAAAGTCGTATACCTAGTGCCATATTCTATTTCTTACATCAACTTCCTTCAAATCTAAAACCCAATAATCGAGTCCCAAAAAACCTACACTAGGGTGATTTCACCAAGGATTTTGAACTCAGAATTAAAGATCAAATTGATTATTGTTGAATCAAATCCTTATTTTAACTTGGATTTAAAGATCGAATCAATCATTGCCAATTTTGATATGGATCATAATGGAATCAATTGCTGCCAATTCCGATTAGAATGAGATGGGAAACAGTCATCACCAATTATGATAAGGAAGAACATATAACCTATGAGTGGATTTGACTTCTTTACTGTGCAATAGAGGCGGTGGTTCACAATTCCTTGAAACACCTCGGCATGAAACCCAACACATAAACACAAGCCTAGACGCGTGGAGGCATCAAATATGAGCCGCCACCCAGTAGAGGAGCTTTTTCCCCTTGAGCAGTATTAAACTGTGAATCCAATAGGAGAAGTTACCACGTGGGGAGAGAAATTGGTCTCGTAGACTCGTGACCTCTGTTAGTTAAAACGGGAACGGAAAAAAAAACATTGTTCGGTACGGGCATGTTTTAAACGGATCAAAACGTGAACGGGATGGTAAAAAATACGGTCAAATACCGTAAAAACGGGAAAAAAATAAAAAAAGGACGATACGTGTTTTAAACGTTAATATTTAAATAATACGGTGTCAAAAAAAGGGCAATATATAGACATAAATTGGCATAATAATTCTCTAAATACCTAGATAACAATCAAAACAAATAACCCCGTTTTAAACGTTTCTATTTTAAAACGTTTATATTTTTTAAAATCCGTTTTTTTACTATCAAAAAAACGGGACGGCGTTTAAAACGGCAAAAAAACTTCAAATAGCCCTGTTTCTATTTTTTATCGACTTTCTGTGAAAAATTTGACAAACAACGTTTAAAACGGCACAAAAAGGGGACGACGTTTTAAACGCGAATAAACTAACTAGGCTCGTGACTCGTATGAAAAAAATGAGAAGCCGGAATAAAGTAAAGTGATGGGGCCCACTCCTGACTTTGTTTCTTTTCAAAGTCACAATTTTGAAACGACCCTCCACCTTCAGTGACATGGAAGAGGAGGACGAATGTTAGAGACAGCGAGAAATGAAAGCGACCCAGGGAAAAAGCGTTCGATCATCACGGGTCCATTAATATGCCTGCTTTCCATGTTCGTTTTCTAGTTTCACACACTCTTCCTCCGTCTCCAACCCGCAACCCATCGACGTATTCAAAGGGTTCGGGATTCAGGTCGTCAATATTTATCGTCCATCTACACCAAGCAAAGAGAGAGCTCACCCATGCAAATGAATGAGAGATGGCTTTCCGTTCCTTGACATTTCTTCATCCATTTTGTGTTGTTCGTGAATATCTCTCTCTATTCTCCTCTTTCAAGGTAGTAGTGCAATCGTTCAATAGATCCCAATGACTCAATTGGAAAGTCCAAATAGATATCAATGGTGCAATCCATCAAAGCACATGTGTTAAGCGTAAATTTTTTTTTTTTTTTTTTTTCCGTTTTAGCTGTCAAAGAAAAAAATATCAACTAGAGGGGGTCCAGACTCTAGGGTAATGATTTTAAGTATTGGTATCGGAATAATCGGATGTTTTTTTATTTTTTTATTCTTTTGGGTAGAAAGGTAATCTATTCAATAGAAAAATTACACACCTTCCCTCTGTGATGATATCAATAGACAAACAAGGATCGGAATTGGGTCAAACTGTTCTATCTGAAACGAACAGAGCCCTCTTGACAAGGGAATCTACAACAGAGTTGACAACCCTTGGAATAAAAACAAAATTATACTCTTTTGAATAAGTTGTCAGATGCCTGATATCCTCAATAATCGGTCTAACAAGAACTGTGGAATCTCTTGCAGGCAACCACAGGATCAATCGTATCATATCCTATCAGTCACCAGTATTATTTCAAGGATAAAACCATAAAGAAAATGTACATTTTAGAAAAGTAAAGCAAAAGTGATTGATACTCACCGATTCGATTTGAATCAATATCAAATTGATATTGGCAGGCACCGATCCGATCCATATCAATATTGGATTGATATTGGCAGATACCGATACTGATACTAAATCCTTGTTAGGTCTTCTTTCAGGTCTGTATATCGATTCTTGAACGATTTGGATTAGATACCAATATAGTTTCAAGGGTTAAATTGTAGAGAAAATGTATTTTTTTTTTATGCAAGGGCAAAAGTGATTGACCCGCACTGATTTGATCGGATCTGATTTGGATCAATATCGGATCGATATCGACAGATACCGATAACTAAATCATTGCTAGGGTTTCTTTCAAGTCTGTAGTCGAGGAAGGAGGGGCATATAGTCTCATTTTCCATCTCATGATTGGCCACAGAAACAATATCCTTCTTTAGATGTGTTAGCCTCTCTGGCCCATTCCTGTCTCTTGCAAGACCTCTCAAGAAGGTATCGATACGCAAAGGTTCCGTTTGTTTAGAGCGGAGTTGGGGTTAGGAATATTGTCAGTATGGGACCCACATATTATTGGGGTGAAAGACATGGGAAGTAAAGATGAGGTAAAGTGAGAAAATTCTCACCCCAGCAGTGTTTGGTTGGAGGAGAGAGATGGAGAGAAGGAAAGAGAAGCGACGGAAAAAGCACTCGGAGATTGGATGGAGTTTCTTCAACTTGAAAGGTTGCAGAGATCGGGTGCATGAAGTGAGACTTTGGGGTCTCAAATATTGAAACCCCCAAAATCGATTTAAGGTTAGATGAGAGAGAAGAAAGGAGGTTGTAACAAATTGTTTCCTGGGGTGCTCGTTTTAGTCCCCAAAGCCAGTGAAATGAGCACCAAGCAGCGACAATGCTGATTGCAACACCGTGAACGAGAGAGAGAGAGAGAGAGAGAGAGAGAGAGAAGCGACGACGAAGTAAGCAACCGGAAGAGTGTTGCAGTGACGAAAGGGAAAAAAAAGTGACGGGTGCCCTACTATCCCTATGCTCGGCGTCAGATTCGATCAGAGAGATGCGGTGGCGAAAAGGGTGGTGCCACTGATGTTTCCCCCTTTTGAGATTCTTCTTCTTGAAATTATCTTTTCTAGGAAGTGAAAGAGAGAAATTGAGGATGGACTACCTTGGTTGGGACCTATTGCAGGATAGAGGTTTGTGACTGTGACCTGTTGTAGCAGTGGTGGGACGATGGAGGTTTGCGACAGGGATCTGTTGCACTGAAAACCTCGGCAACGATGATGGTTTGGATGGAGATTTTTGCCAAAGTCCCCATCAAAATCCCACCAATTGGTGAGCACTGGGGTGGGAGAATATGATGTGCTTGTGGGCTGATAGGAATTATTGATATGTTTTCCCACAATCCCACAACTATTAAACAAACTCAAATCTTGTTGGGATGGAATAGTCCATACAACTATCCCACCCCATAAAATCCCAACCCCGCAAAATCCCTCCACTCCAATTATCTAGCTATGTTAGTTAGTTTCAGGCAACCCTACTATCTATGTACTTCTTCAACGTCGTCTTCTTCATCTGTATAGGTACCGAAATTCTTCTTTTAAGAGAGAGGTATTCATATTACATAATTTAGAAAGTCTTACAATGAGGTCCCTATATGAGTTGACTGAACTTGAGCTTCTTCCCTAATTCCCTCTAAAGATAAAAACTAGGGGAATTTACTGTCTCTCCCCTACTTGGCCTATATTTATTAAAACTCCCTTATTTTTTCCTTTTTTACTGATACTCCTCTGCTTTTTATTTTTACATCTCTTTCTCCCTTGTTCTTTTTAAATATTCAGATTACCCTTCATTTTCACTTGTAACCTATTACACTTTTTTCAAATTGATTGGTTTTAAAATATGATTTGAACCAAACCACTTGCAAGTTTTGTCTCATCCAATCATCAAGGATATTGACATAGCTGATGTATCCTTAAAAATATTATTTATCTATTATTTTTTTTTTTATTTCGTCTCATCCAATCATCAAGGATATTGTTTGTTTATTATTATCATTATTTTTTATCTCATCCATCATCATAAATTTAGCAATCTATTTTTTTATCAGTATTAGATTGGTATCGGTCTCAGCCAATCTAAGGATTAAAAAAAAAAAAAAAATCGTGTGACACTCGATTGGAACATATGATACCAATATAGATATAGATCGGATACAAAATTTTTTTTTTTGAATTTACAATATCTTTGATGATTAGATGAGACAAAACTTATTAGTGGTTTGGTTTAAACCATGTTTGGAACCAATCAATTTAAAAAAAAAAAGTATAATAGATTATAAGTGAAAAAGAAGGGTAATCTGAGCATTTAAAAAGAGCAGGGGAGAAAGAGACGTAAAAATCAAAAAGCAGGGAAGTATTAGTAAAAAGTAAAAGGTAGGGGAGTTTTAATAAATATAGGTCAAGTGTAGGAGAGTGATAGTAAATTCCCCTAAAAATTAAAAAATTGAGGAACCTATCATGCCAACTCTTAGTCTTATCATCTTTCTTTGAATCCGATCTTGCTTTCTCCCATTAGGTAAAGGTAACTCGTCTGTGTACGTACTAATATCTCAAGGATGGTGTTACAGATATTTTTATCACCATTAAGGTTATGTTTGGTTGCAAGGATAATTAAAGGAAAAAGAAGTGAAATTTTCATACTTAAAAAAGATATATATGTAATCATTACCCCATGTGACTATATCATTACTTCAAATCATTTTATATTTGGTTATAAAATTTCACTTTACTTTACATCCAAAACCCTTTGCTATAATATGTAAAATAAATATTACATGTAAAATATATCATTATCAAATATGATTAAAAAAAGGAGAGGGATAGGTATGGTAGCATAGTACCTAGGAATTAGGAATGCAAGCAGGATATTAGCCGTAGGATTTGTTCATCTTAAATATAACCATTGGATGGAGAGAAAATGTCTAGAACTTCAATCCCCCACTGCTACACCTTATCTCTCCCCTAATTCTATCTCCACTCTCCTTCTCCGTCTCCGACTCCGACTCTCACTCCGGTTCCTCTTCTTCTTCTTCTTCTTCTTCTTCTTCTTCTTCTTCTTCTTCTTCTTCTTCTTCTTCTCTCTCTCTCTCTCTCTCTCTCTCTCTCTCTCTCTCTCTCTCTCTCTCTCTGAATGCTAAGTTCCTCCTCCAATTCCGGCTTCACCAAATCCGAACAAAAAGATGAATTTTTTGGACGGAGAAAGCCGACCGAGGTTCCTCTTCCAATCTCGTGTTTCTTCTTCTCAAAACCCTGAATCTGAAACCTAGAAGATCAACAAACCCTTGCCTTTCATTTGCGTTTCTGTTTCCATTCTCTTGTTCATTCTTTCATTCTTTTTTCATCAATCAGAAACCCTCAAATTCATATTCATATGGTTCTCTTTGTCCCTCCTTGTTGGCCCATCCGCTCCGATTGCCAATCCTAATTTATGAATTCCATTGGTCAAGCCAGAAAGAAGTGCCCACCGTTGAATCAGAAATCGAGACTTTGTTCTCTACAACCACTGAAAATGGATCGAGCAGTGGAATTAAGGGCGAGAAGGTTGATGCCAACATGAGTAATAGCGATCCGGATTTGGGTAGTGTAGCGATTTAGCGTGGGAGTTACTGAACGAGGATCTGATTGTAGGAGAAGGAGAAAAAGAAGTAGATTTAGGGAATAATCAATTAGAAATTGATGTGGAAGTAGAGGAATTAGTTGCCCAACAGGAGAATTTGGGTGGAAATATGGAGGACTTAGTGGAGCAAATGGGATTTCTGGGGTCTAAGAAAACCTCAAACTAGGATGGATTGGATAGATTGCAGGTAGTAGGTTCCTGGTCTTGATGTCAACATCTGCATCTTTTTCTGTGCTTCCCATTTCTGTTATCGGCATGGGAAGGGGTTGAAGATGCAAGAGAAACTAAGGTGGGTTTCTTTTTTTTTTCTGTATAAATGTGAAAATGTTTGTTTTATTTTCATTTTCTTCTTCGCATCTGCAATATCTTGCTTTGGTTCATGAATAATAGTAACTGATTCACTGATGTTTATGTTGTTCTGTAGGGTTTCTATACAGCTTCGACTAATATCTCAGAACCAAGATGTGCTCTTCCTTCTTAGGTAGAATGGAGGGTTGTTCTCAAAGTCTCAGTTGCCAATGTTTAAGGGAAGCATTCCCCATTGTTTTCCATTAACAAAATGGGAAGATGGTCAAGTAGGTGAAGATGGACTGAGTAGAGGAAAAGGAGTTTTAGCTCATAGAGGGGTATAATGGATTTTCTATATGTATAGGGGTAATTTAGGTATTTAAAAAAATTAAGGAAGATATAAGGTGTAGCAGCGGTTGATTGAAGCTTTAGACCTTTTCTCTCCATCCAACGGTTACATTTAGGATGAACAATTCTTACAGCTAATATCCTGCTAGTATTTCCAATTCTTAGGTACTATACTAGTATACTTGTATTTTTTTCTTAAAAAAATTAAGTAACTTATATAATCACATTGAATCACATGAGATAATGATTATAAATATTTATTTTTTAAAAATAAAAATTTATTTTTTCTTTTAAATTATCCTTAAATTCCCTTTACAAACAAACGAGCCTAAAAGGGCTAGGAGGGAAGAAACTTCGTCGACCATTACCAGGTGAGAGATTCTTTCATGTTCGCAGCAGGGTGACGCAAGCAATGAGCCGGAATGCCGGATGGTCGGAGATGCCGAGATGGTGTAGTCAAAGTATTTTCAACTTCAATTACTTTTCTTTAACTCGACCCCGAGGCAGTCACCAGATCTGTTGAAACTTGAAACGCATACCGGTGATTTTCTAGAGATTTACGCCAGAGGAAAAATTCCACATAGAAAAGCATCTGTCTTTTTCAAAACTGTCTCCATCACATCTCGGCGGGAGTTAAAAGTTCAATTAAAATATTTATTTTAGAAAACCTTGTCTCTTACGCTATCAATATTTCTTATCGGCTGGTCAATAATTTATAGTTATTTTTTTTTTCCCCTTCTAAACTTATAGCTTTGCATTTGCAATGATTGGAATGAAACGCTAATGAATCGAAGTCCAAATTGTCTTGCAAATGAATCGAAGTCTAAATTGCCTGCAACGAGTGATGAGGTGGAGTGAAGATTCAATAGTCTGAAAAACCTAATTATGCAGTTCAATAATTAGATGTTCTCTATATCTCATTGTTGCATTATAATTATGATGCATCAAATCGGCTAAAATTATTATCGGTGCACAGACTCAATCACCGGAGTTGTAACTGTTGATTGTGCTGGTTGCTGCCACTCTA
This sequence comes from Macadamia integrifolia, assembly GCF_013358625.1. Taxonomy (NCBI): domain Eukaryota; kingdom Viridiplantae; phylum Streptophyta; class Magnoliopsida; order Proteales; family Proteaceae; genus Macadamia; species Macadamia integrifolia. The sequence goes on from NW_024869155.1 coordinate 20,083, forward strand.
GGTAGGGTTAGGTTGATCTCGTTGAATGGTGATGGAGCTTTCCTCTGCCAATGCAGGTGTCACCAACCAATTATCTTTGTTGGAAAAAAATGAGAATATGTTAAGTTTGTCTCGAATTCTTGACTCGTTTTGAAGAATGACTGGTTCTGACATATTTTGGTGACTACTTGAACGGAAAGTTTATGAGATCTGTGATGGAAACAGAGGGATTGGGCTGATCGTATAGGGGTTCGATCGGATTGATCGCGATCCGATGGGTCGACTCATAACTTGGAGTATATTATGTACTATTTTCTTGTTGAGCAAGTCATTGTAATTTGGGGTTTTTTCGAGCTAGGTTTTCAGGGCTAGTTTTCTCACCATTGCTTGTGTGTAATCTCTCTTTTGCATGGTGAAACATCTTTTTCTTTGCCTGAGGACGTATCACACCATACCAGTGTGTGAACCTCGTTAAATCTCTGTGTTGTGCGGATCTATTGTTTTTTTATTTTCATATTTTCTTGGTGTTTGCTCTAATAAAATATTATTCCAAAACCTCGGGAGGAAATGTACAATTCCTAATACATAGTATGATCAGCCATCTCATGACTGGTGCTTTTTTATTGGGTTCTGAATCCTAGCTACAACTTCATCAGCATTGACAGCAAGAATAGAATAGAAGGCCCTTCAAAATTTGAACTATTACATCCTAAAAACTCCTTCTCGGGAAGATGTAGACATATATCGCTTCAGCAACTCCAAATGGAGATTGACGAGAAGATGAATCACCTTTCTAACAGGAGGAATCCACAAAAGAGTTAAATTGATTTTCTTTTCTCTTTTTCCCGAAAATCTCTTAGCAGAATCAGCTGTTCCAGCACCTCTTGATTCTGAGGAATCGACAACAAGAGTTTTCAGATAAATGGAATCAACAACAAGAGGTTTCTCTTTCGATGAAATATTTTTTTTTAATGGAAAAGAATCATCAACATAATCATTTCTGAATTAAACGCTCCTTTATTTATATTGGAGTTAATACTGATAGAAAATGCATACCCTGTAGCTACTAATGAAAATCACATTTCTTGTTGATAGGGCTGAAGCATTTGTTCCACTGGCCATTGCTCCAAAGACTACACGGTTGAGGATCAGGTGAAGGTGGGAGAGTATCAGCAACATGGGATGCAAATGGACTAAGCGGCTGGGTTTCCAAGGTGGTATCAATCACAAGGAGGAAGAAGGAAACACTAAACACTGGACAATTGTGGTTCAGTAGAAGAAAGAAATTTTCCCCTAAGAATTGAATGGGTAGTAATGTTGGTGAATTTTGTGCTTGATTTCCTCATTCCCTCATTCTTTTTTTTCCCACTAGGTCCTTCGTTGTGTTTCTAGGTTATCCCTTATGTGCATGGGAATATCTTCTATGTGGTGGTAAGTGCATGAGTTTTGTTAGTAGTACGTCAATTAGGTTATTATTGTGAGAAGCAGTTGTTTATCTACTTATGAAGTAATGGGATTATGTTAGGTCTTTTCTAATAGTGGAAGGGAGCAGTTACTGTAATCAATCAGTAAATCCCAAGGGGGTACCCGAGTTTGTAAGGGATCTTCGCCTCAGGAAGCGTGTGATTTTGAGTTCGACTCCTCTTACCTCATTGGGGTCATTCACACGACGATATTTATCCAGTCCATTGGATCCTCACAGGGGTAAACAATATTTAGATAGAACTTATTGGTAAATTACTCGTTCATTGATCGAGAGACCAATTCGGTGACAGTCAAATTGGCCAAGAATGCAACGTCTAGCAGGTGCATGGAGACTTGAAATATTACTCCTACATTCTATATGGAAGACATTATCTACGATGCTCAAATAAGACCAAGATTCAGATTTTCTTGAGGCTCCTTTCAAGACATAGTTTGGTTCTTTTTTGGGTTGTTTATTTTTCGATTGCCATGGCGCCGAAGGTGGATGACAGCTCATTTTGCTTTATCGTCTTTTCCTCATTTGTATTCTATTTGATCTTTTTAATAACACTCTTTGCTGATTACTTATTATAAAAAAAAAAAATGCAGGTAATGTTTCAATTGAACAATTGAAGTTGGGACTTGGAAAGATTAACCCCTGAACCTCCAACCCCCTCAGACACTATCCAGAATTGGATCAGATCAGTATCAATCTTGACCAATTTGTGATTGTTCTGAAGTTTTCGAACCTTGCTACTCAGCCTCCTTGGAATACTACGATAGTCTCTCTATCTCCACTCTCCACCAATCATGGTTTGAGAAATCTGATTGAATCAAAGTTTTATTGATATTGACCGATCTCAATTCTTGACTAGTATCATATCAATGGATTGGTACAGATAAAGAGTACAATGTTCAGAAAAATAATTTTAAGAGTGAAACCAAAGGAATTACTCTCCAATTTAAGTCGATATGAATCAATATTAAATCAATATCGATCATGATCTATCCCATTTTTCATACCAAGTTCTCAAACCTTGCCACCAACTGGTCCAATAATATATCACAGTATGTCATTCTTATCCCTCGGGTGCTATATCACCGGTACATCACCACCACCCATGGAAACAAAATGATTATCCTTTTCTTTATTCCTTCAACTTTTATATTTTTGAAAATTTGAATGGATGATCATCGTTCCCAAAAGGGCAGAGAGAATTAAACTCCTTGGTTGCCGCTTGGACTCCACATCCCGAACAATCTATGTTAGGGAGAGATACGAAATGAAGTCCATGCCGTAGGCCAAAAAGCTTACATGAATATTCCCGTACAAGTAATTGATCCAACTTTTTTTAAAAAGTCATGGTCTCATTACGAAAGAGAGTTGCTCAAGGAAGGACAACTTAAACAACTTTTGAGAAGGCAAAGTAATGGATTGAAGGGTGTCAATCGGTTGGGTTGGATTGGTTTTGATTAATTGGGTTTAATTGGACTTAATCGATTGAAAATCTTGTATCGTAAACATCCATTTAAATAAATAGACCTAGTTTATAGGTACGATAATCAATTGATACCAGTAAGGCCGACCAAACCCGCAACGATAGCCCCACCCATGATAGTCCCTCTTTCCTATGCGTCGAAGATAAGGATTAACATATTTTAACTTTTCTTTTGCCCTTTATTTATTGATTTTGATCAGGTTTCTGCTTTCTATGCATGTCAGACTTTGGCCTGGAGATCACATTTTCCCGCAACGACTTTGAAGCTACCAAAACAATGGAATAATTACAAGATTATGTTCACACTCTTGAGAAGGCTTCAATTTGAAGCAAAACCATTGCTTTTCATTAGAATCAAGTTTCCATGAAAAGCCATTAACAATCATTTCGTTAATTCTCTTACTTTCCTTTTTCTTTTCCATCATTGCAGATGCCACTATTTGTTAATTCTCCAAGGCCTTCCATTTCTCTCAGACATGTCATGAAAAAGAAAACTTACAGCTCGTTATTTCTCTTATTCTCCTTGATTGTGGGAACTTGCAGCTGCAAAAACAAGGAAGAGATTGAGGCTGTGTTTGGTAGCCAAGAATAGAGAAGAGAAGAAAAAAATATATAAAAATTATACTATTTTTTTGTAGTTTAAGAAATTCTAACTTTTTTTGGTATGTCTTGAATCAGAGATTTTTTTTTTTTAATTTTAAATTCACCTTGGAAATGGTGAAGTTTATTTTGCTTTAAAAAGAATAGCCTTTTCTAAAACACAAGAAAATAAAAAAAATAAAAAAAAATAAAAAAACTTTTTTTCACTCTTTTAATGGTAACTAAACACATATAATTTTTTAATTTTTTTCTCCTCGCTGATCGCCCAGGTCTTGTCCATAACAATAAATTGGTTCCTTAATTAATAATCAAAGTACCTTAAAAGATCATCATAGTTTGTGTCTCCCAAGAACCGCCATTTGGCATGAAAGACCATTAGGTATCTTTCATCCACCCGTTGGTCCGTCACTTCTTTTCCAGGATTCTATCTCCTAAGCATCGCCATTTGGCATAAAAGGCCATTAGGTATTTGTCATTCACCTATGGCCCGTCAACTTTTATCCAGGATTCCACCTCCTAAAAGAAATCGCCACCCAGTACTAGTTTATCAAGGCCAGTTTATTCCCCACCCTTAATCAGTAAAAAAAAATAATAATAATAATAAGAGCTTGATGCAGCAGTGTAAAGACTTGTTTGAGTCATTAGCTAATGAGTAATGCTTTGATAAATCAACATATCTCTTTATTTGTGTTGGTTTCAGAAAAATTCATGGGCTCGTTGGATGAGACGTTGAGAAAATAGACCTTAGACATAAATATGAGGACACCAGAATTGCTGGAATCCATGAATGTGTCATTTCTTGGCCAGGTTGGATGTTTGAATCTACATCACCAATTACTCTGACAGGTGTCTCAACACTAGGATACCAACATGCATGTATTTCGATTTGGATTAATGGAGATTTGCCCAACTCTTGAAGAATTTAGGGTTTGTATACTATCTCCACCTAAAGGTAGTTTGTTCTAATCATCTTTGAAGAAAGATTGCTTAGTAGAAATTCAGGACTTCTTCGAATGGAAAGAAGGGGAGGTGAAGCAATTTGTCAGGTATGGGAAGATCGACATTTTGTAGGTGGCCCAGATCTTCATCCAATATCTACCAATGGGAGGAATCCATCAACAGAGATCACAGGATGCTTATTTACTTTGCATGATAGCTTGTTATGTTCTCTACACTCCTGGGCGTGGTGCATCGTCCATTCAAATTGAGGTAGTAAAACAGTTGAAAAAGGGAGGTGACATCGTTCCTACGATTCTTCCAGAAACACTCAAGTGATTTGATGACATGAGCTATGGCCATAGATTCGGGTTAGATCATTATCAATGGGAGTCCTGCTACTTTTTAGATTTGGTTCCTCAAAAAACTGAAGTTAACCAAGCCATTAAAAAGAGGCCCACTTTAAGCTCTTTGTTACCGGGATGAGAGAGAAGTTCCGGAAATCAACCTTATCATTGATTAGGAGAAGTACCTACAGGTGCAAGATATCGGGGTCCAGGGAGGCCACAAGAAGATTTTTTGGTGAAGACCCTTGGTTACAATTATGTCAGATTGATGAGATTGAATCACACAACCTTTTATTTGACTATGTACATCAGCCGACAATATGGGCTCAAGGAGACGGACCCAGAAGAGTTAGTGAACTTTCACCCACCTCAAGAATTGTCTCCCCACCTTATTACTCACCTATTCCACCTGTGGTAGGAACATTGTTCCCCTTTTCATGTGATTCACTTAGTAATAGAATGAGAAAGTATTTGGATTCTCATGTAATCCCGATTATTCTAATTATGACTCGAGTTATGGAATTGATTGTGCCCAAGCATTGCAAGTCAAAAAAAACAAAAAAAAAGAAAGATTTTCTTTGTGTCAAAAGTAAGTTTTTATAAGATGCTGAAATAAAATGATGAACAAACAAGGGGAGGGAAAAAGAAAAAAGAAAGAAAATATCCATGTGTTTGTGTTTTCAATAAATGCAGGAACAAATCCCTATAAGTCAAAAGCCATCATCTAAGCCGTACTCTAAACCATCCTCATTGAGCACCGGGGAATCCACAAATGCTAGTCCAGCCTGCTCTAGCCTCTGGGTCAGGTCCTTAATCAGTGCATCCTGCCGTGCGATCGCCCGATCCTTGGCAACTATCACCTCGCATAGGCCATAGTGCTTCCTACTAATCTTAGAATAGACCTCACGGGAAACTTGAGAAATAACATATCAGCCAAAGGAAGTCAAGAGTTAATTGAATGATGATCAGATATTCACATAATCATAAAAATAGGCAGCCCCCGAGAAGCGTCTACATCTGTGTCATGCTCCAGAAGATGAGGGAGACTAGGGTTGGCTGCGGTGAGATAGGTCCAGGCAGAGAAGCCATGAAAGGGGATGTTAGCAACCCTGAGAGACCCACCAGCACTGATAGAGGGTCCTACTTGTGAAGGATCGGTAGCACTGGCATGCGACCGAATAGCAAAAGGATCTACATGTCTCACTCTCCCTTGAAAGAACATCAGTCAAGACCAAAACAGAAATGGATTTGAAGGAAATACTCAAGAAAGGGTAACATATCACTCGACCATCAGGACCAAGAGGGTGCATACTGTCTCCTCCTCCAAGAAGGCCCTATAGTCCCTATCCTAATCCAGAAATAAGTCATCCCATACTCCGCCACCCAAATGCTTGATCTCATCTGATGGGATGATCTCTGGGCAGTGCATAGTGGGTGGAGGAAGATTGGGAGAAGGGCGTGGCTCGATATCCGACCACTGGGGCACTATTCTCTCTCCCAAACACCAGGTGTCACCCCACATTCCCCGAAAAAGGACTCGGTGCTTGGATAAGTGCTTAACCAAGGCTAATCTTTCAAGATCTAGAAATATGAGGTCATTGAATGGTCTCCAAGTAACCTGCAAAACCAAGAAGAAGTAAGTACATCAGAGATGAAAGAAATTTCAGTGTCAGACATGGCATACCTTGGTGAGATCTTTCAAAAGAGAACGAGCGATGATCCCCGGAGGATGGCGTCGAGCCCTGAGCACTTGATTATCTCCCCATCTCATGGCTATAGGGAAGAAGAATGCCTCAGGGTCCCTCAGTTTGGGAGCTATGGTCCCCAAGTGCTCAAAGCACTAAGGTTGTTTCAAGAAATTAAAGTAAGAAAGTGTAATCCAAATGAATGAAAGGAAATGGGTACAAGAAGGAAAGTTACCTGAATAATGAAACCTACCCCCTTGAGGCCCCTGTCTCCATAGGACAGCATATCTAGGGATCGCAGGAGATATGCATAGGCAGCCCCGCCCCAATCCCAAGAGTCTACTATACGAAGATCTCGAAGGAAGTACACCAAACGGATATCCACTCCCTCTCGGAGGTCGCTGAAGAGGCACTAACCCACAACAAATAGCAAGAAGGAATGGGCCACCTGTGACATATTGCCTGGGTTCTCCCCCAAGCCGACTTTTCACCATCGAACACTAATCTCCCCTAGGAGGATGTGTGTCTGACCGGCCGCAATGGTGATACCAGTCAGGTTTGCAAACTCCCTGGCAGTCGGAGCTCTAGGAAGGGTCATGGATCTACCACCAAATGGAATGCCTTCAAAAAAATCATCCATCAGGCTCCTCTCAACCCATACTCGATAGAGATGAGAGGAAGAAGGATGAGCAGAAAACAGACAAAATAGGGAGAGTCTCTTTTCCCTGAGTCCTTTCTCTTTCTCCCTCCCAACTGAAAAGCCCAAATACGTTGGAGTTGTGAAAATCAGGGGAAAAGAATGGAAAAAAAAAAGGATTTACAGATCTAAGTTGCAAACATATGAAAAAAAAAATCAGAAAAAGAAAGGATTTTTCAGATGGAGAAAGAAAACCAGGAAAAAAAAAGATTTTTTTTTTTCAGATCTAAATTGCAAACATATGAAAGAAAACCAGAATAAGAAAGGATTTGAGATGGAGAAAGAAAACCAAGAAAAATAAAAATGATTTTTCAAATCTAAGTTGCAGACATAAGAAAGAAAATCAGAAAAGAAAAAAAAAAGTATTTTGCAGCCACTGCTTCACACGAATGTAGGTGGTAGCTAGTCGAGGGACTTGAGGGGTTTGGAAGGGCCCATTGGCGACGAGAAACAAGAATTTCCTTCCCTCTTTTTCTCCTCAGCTAGCTAACTTATCTTCCTCCTCTTACATCAATTTTTTTTTTTTAATAGGTAATTTGTATGTAATAAGGAAAAAGAAAAAACATAAAAACACAGAAAAATGTAACCCCTACAACCTTATTTGGACATACCAAAAAGAAAGGAGGAGAGGTCCCTAAATCAAACATGACAAACCCTGTAGCACAATTTATGTATTATAGAAAGAAAAATTTAGCAATGAAGAAAAGATGCTATGAAAGAGTTAAGTAGCCCAATCTCGGGAGCGAAGAAAATATAGGGCACTTTTCATGTGATGACTCTTCCGCAAAAAAGCTTCTCACTATTGAATGGGTCAGGTTTCTAAAGACTCTAGAACCGCCATCATCATTCGACTCTGACGCTTCCTCTGAAAAATCCAAATATGTACCATTTACATTATCAACTTGATGGGTCACCTCCACACTATGGTTTAACTTAACTTGATCAGTCACCTCTTCATTAACAGAATCTGCAATGTCCTCAACTCCTTTGAAATAAGCCAAATATTTCTTGGGAATAGTTTCTGCACATTGTTTGGATGCAAGGGGAGAAGCAATGGCAATTGGAGATGAGAAAGGGTATTGATTTTGGGCAGTTTCAAAGGTGTCGGTGATGTGATTTCATAAAAAAAATTTGGGTTTCAGACTAAGAGAGCTCACTGTGGAGAGCAACCAGCTGGTTAAGTCATCTTCTCCTGCATCCGATCTCCTCAACCTCTCCCAAGCTTTCAGCAAGTTCTCCATCTGAGCAGTGACATCTATGGAGAGTTGTAAAGGTTAGCAGAGAAGGGGAGGAAGATTCGAGATCTACATTCAGATATGGGTTGAGAGGAATCGGATGGGTGGCTTTTTTGGAGAATCAACTATAATCTTGAATAGATGTAGGACATATGTCAACTATTCAGAAAACTATGAACAAGACCGAATGATCAGTGATAAGAAGAAGAGCCGAATCCAAGTAGAAAAAAAAAAAAAGCCTAGGCTCAAGAAAAATTTTGGTGTAAAGATGGAATATATTAAAAATATTCTGATGAAAAATATTATTAATTCAAAAAAAAAAAGAGCGTGTTAGGTGTAGTCTAATCGGTGCCTACATAAAATTGACATCCCTTGGGAAGTTGGGGAAGGAAGGTGGAGAAGGTAAGAAGTTGCCACCTTGATAACTCCGCCTTAATAACTGTTGGGTCTTGGCTCAAGAAAAATAAAAATCTGGTCATCAAATAATAATTAAAAAAAAAAAGAAGCTGATGCAAACAACATTCATATTATTCTTTAAAAAAAAAATCATTCATATGCTATTGATGGGTAAAAGGACTGGCTGGCTGGTGGGGTTCAAAGAAAAAACCTGACTGATGGAAATTGAAACATCTTTTTTTTTTGGTAAGATGGAAATTGGAACATCATTGGTGGCGAAAAAAAGGTGTTGGAGTCCCATTTTAAAAATATAGAAAAAGTACAAAAAGAGCTGCCACAAAACCATCATCATTTTCTTCGGCGAGCAGTATGAAATCATGATGAACGACGTGACGGGGGTCTGGTCACGGCATTCACGGTGGTGAGGCTTTCGCTAAAAAGTGGAGCAATACGCCAAAATGGAAATGAATCCGATGCCCATGATTATTTTATGAGAGGGGGGATCGCTGCCATGTTACTTCATAAACCCATGATTATTTTATGAGGGGGATCGCTGCCATGTTACTTCATAAGTTTTGTAAGCTTGTAGTTAAGAATAGCTTTATCTTCAATATCAAGTATATTAGCAGATAACACTAATAGGATCACATGATGAAGTATTATTTAGAAAATATATTAAGATTATTTAAAAAAGAAGAAGAAAGAGATAGATATAATAGGTTCTAACATACTTGATATCGGCGGCATACCTAACATTTTTCCATATAATTCATTATTTTAATTTTTTTATTCACCATTAATATATTATTTATTCTTTTTAATTTCCCTTTAATTCTCCTTTAACTTAAGCACTAAGTTGGAATCCAGAAACTTGTATACACATGATATGTCTATTGGATTTTGGGTCACACTAATATGACTGATCTATTGGATCCATGGTGGTTCAGTCCACTTAAGGGGATAGGCCCAACCCACCTATTGTGGGAGTAATTAGGATTGGGTGGACTACTATAAGCAGTTTCTATGATCCATGCAGTCACCATTATGTGGGAACATAGTTCTCTCACAGAATTGTGGAAAAGATCCTGCAAAAGACCATAGATGATCGATTTTGTTCATGGGATCAATATTCGAGTTCGTGGGACTAAAGGATCGTCAAGCATTACTATGAAAGCTTCTCAACCTACATTACAAGTAATTTTCAATCTCATTAGATTCCCTATATGAGTATGTGTATGATAGAGGTGAAAAAATGCCAGGTTGGGTTGGGGTTTTAAGAAACCCAACCCAGCCCTAGGTCCCCAAAACTCAACTCAAACCCAACCCAACCCTGTCAAGTTCACGCTCTGACCCAACCTTGAGCCCTGTAGGGTTGGGCCAAGTTGACCTTGACTGGTCTTGTACTATTTTTTTTTTTTTTACAAATGTTAAGCCTATACTTACCAAGGGGGTTGAGAAGATGTTAAGACTATGGCTAGAACTTTTCCACCCTTAATCCATAAATTTGCAACAAGTAAGGTTGACAATTTGGTTATAAGATAGACATTTTAATCACCTGCTATCCCCACATCTCTCAGAAACTGGATAGGTCAAATTTTGATCCAATTCTTCATGATTGTTATTCTACCTAAAGTTCATATCAATATATGATAGGAGAAACAAAGACAGGCTATGTAGATAAAATGGGGGAAATAGTTTGACCATTTAGTAATCTGAGCTCAATAGATAAGAGTATGTGGCTTGTGTAAAACATGATGTAGGCCTAGGGGAAGGGGAACACTATTACTAAACATAATAATTGATCGAGGTTAAAATTGGGCCGGGTTGGGTTGGTGCGGGCCAAGTTGGGCCTAGGTCTCAACCCAAACTCAGTCTAACCCTGGTCAGGGTTGGGTCGGGCTAGGTAAGGTTCCCTCATAACCAAGTTAGATAGGATTTGAGCTTAAGGCAAGTTCAAGACGTCAGGGCCAACTTACACCCCTAGTGTATGGTATACTCCATTAAAATCTCTATAATAACTTCCGAATGTTCATGAGTATTGTAAGCACTGAGATGGGAGATTCTCCGATTAAATTCCCCAACAATATCTTCTTATATTCTGTAATTAATATGAAATTGAACTGTAAACTTGAATTTAGTGACATTTAGCAGTACAAAAAGTGGATCCTTTGAATCTAGATACCATGAAGAAAATTGGGGGTGGGGGTGATTCTATGTGGGTGTTTCATGCTGATGAAGGTCGTCAATGGTATCTCCATGGAAATGTGGTGTCTCCTTGCCAAGGTCAGGTAGTCAATGGCCTCTCGTGTGGAGATGTGGTGTCTGCTTTGATCCCTTATGCATCCTTGTTGTTGGGAGAGGGCCTTCCGAGGCCCAGTGGTGGGTGCTGCTCAAGCTCACAAGCACTCAATAAGATGGCTACTACTCATTGAACCTGTGTTGCTGTGTGCAAGTGTTTCAAGGCTTCCGAGACTCCTCACAAGCTGATACCTGCAAGAGCCAAGCATATACGGGTGAGATTAAAATAAGAATTCATAACTTGACAAAAAAAGCCCCTGCCCCTACCTCCATTTCCCCATATTTATGGGCGTGGGAAACTTGGATAATAAAGAAATTGGAATGAATAATAGTAGAATAATTTTTTTTTGGGCAGGAGACGAAGATTATGATTTCAATTCCTTATACAGATTCAGATCTTTTCCAGCGGTTGAGTTGAGATAAACAAAGGGTCACCTGGCGACCAAGCCAAAAATATGGAAAAAAATCGTCTGCAATTCCGATCTTGTACAATTCCAAAATACCACGTTCAGGGGGTGACACGTGTATTGATAACAATGCAATGGTCCAGATCTGATTTAAATGCCTCTTCACTGATTTAGTGTTTTATTAGTTGTACCAGATCTTGACCATTGTATTGGTATCAATACACGTGTCACCGCCCGAAGGTGGTATTGCACGGAATTGTACAAGATCGAAATTGCAGACGATTTCAACCCCAAAAATATAGATGGAACTAAGGGGTGGTTTGATTTTTTTTTTTTTTTTTTGTCTTGTTTCTGTGTCTAAAAACAGAAAAAAGGGTTTTTGTCATTTCTATGCTAAGAAACGATTTTTGGAAATGCGAAAAGGTGATTGATTTTTCTGTTTTCCAAAATGTTTTCAATAATGTAGTCAAGTTCAAGACATGAGTGAATGTATTATAGAAATGTAACTCACGAGTGAAGGCATGACATTGGAGTTGCAAGTATGTTTCATGGAGATGAGCATTAGAAGGATGAAGGCAATCCGAAATTATGAGCTTCGCACAATCAAGTTAGAATCGCCACATATGGATAGCGAGAAGTTTCAAGAATGGGTTGGGGGTTTGGGTAAGTCGAGTGGAGTATCAGGTTTTTCACAATTTTTGTCGCTCCCACTTGTTTCTAGAAACAGAAAAACAAGTCTAACTTGTTTCTCCATTCCTATTTCCGGACCTAGAAATAGGCATAAATTTCTATTTTTGTTTCTAAAAACATCTGAATTGGAATAGAAAAATCAAACGATTTTTGAGGTTTTTTTCCGTTTCTGAGCACAGAAAAACGAAAAAACCGTTTCTAAAAACAAAATCAAATGGGCAATCAAGTAGAACTAAAAAACTAGAAACTTATAAGAGAAATATTCATATTGAAGAGAAATTAAAAAAAAAAAAAATTCTAGACTACCTCATTAGCATCATCATCACACTAGCAAGAGCCTTCAAAGTGGATATTCCCTGCTCTGCATTTTTGGAGATAGTTCATGAAATCTTTTAAACTAGCAAGAGCCTTCAAAATAGATGTTCCATTCTATATCCATGTGGGGTGCCTTCCTCATGGGGAGCCTCACTGAATTAGAATCTCTCTTATTTATAGGTGTGTACCTTAGGGTGAAAGATTTAATTTCGTTGGTGCTCTCTCAAGTGAAGAGACATCTCACGTGGCTAGGGCAGCTCTGTTGTCAGAAGTCTTGAAACACTTGCACACAAAAGTTTAATGAGTCGTAGCCATCTAATTGAGTGCCTGTAAGCTTGAGCAGCACCCTTAGCTGGGCTTCGGAGGTACCTTTCCCAACAAAAAGGATTCACAAGGGGTCAAAGTAGAGACCACATCTTCACTCGAGAGACCATTGACGACCTGAGCTTAGCAAATAGACATCAAATCTCCACACTAGAGGCCATTGATGACCATTTGGTTTGGCATCATCATCAGCCCCATAACCAAAAGTTCCAACACAGGTAATCTGTACACTTATATATAATGATAGGCCATATTAATAGATTACCAGTGGAGAAACTCTTGTCTTCTATCTGCACCATCTAAATCATATACTGTATCACTCAAAAAAAAAAAAATTGTAGAAATTTGTCAATATCTTCTTCAAACGAAGCCTAATTAGTCTTAAGAGAGAGAGAGAGAGAGAGAGAGAGAAAGAGAGAGAGATTACTTGTTGCGGTTGCAGGAGGAACCTTATCCGAGAGAGTTACTCCCTTCTTTCACTTGCATTTCCATGGTTAGACAAAATCCCCTGAGGACAATGGTTAGTGTTCTTTTATTTTTCTTATATGATAATTACTAGAATGGGACCCACCTCTAGCCCATCCTTCACGTTCTGGCGCTCCATTGGTTTTTTTCTTTTCTTAATAACGTGTCCCATTAATCACAGATAGAAAACAGCCCCCTTACTTTTTTTCCTAATTCTTAGGCTGCGTGTGATGGTCATTCATAAAAATATTTCAAAGATTTTTTCCATTCTAT
>NW_024869156.1:0-6149 GCF_013358625.1 Macadamia integrifolia
AACTAAAACTAAAGAGAGAGCAAGAGAAAGAGAGAGCAACTAAAAAAAACTAGAAGAAGAATGAATTGTCTCCCCTCCTCTTACATGAGTTGTATTTATAGGGAATGGGGAGGTAGGGTAACAAATTTCTCTTTCCTAAAAGGGAGAAACCCACAATTGGTTGTGAGATCTTTTGAGACCAAAAGTGCTAAGGTGGAGGAGAGAGAAGAGAGAAATAAACTTTGAGAAATTTCCTATAATTTGTTTGCTTATTTTCTTTCTTTTTTTTTTCTAATTTATTTCTCTTCTTTTTCTCCCTCCAAGGAGGATTTTCCTTCTTGCTTTGTGTGATTTGGACAATTTTTGGTGATGATGTGGAGGAGAGAGAAGATTTGGACAATCTTTATTTCTCCCTCTTTTTTTTTCTTTCCTTTCTTTTTTTCTTCTCTTCTTGCGTAGGAACCCTTCCACGATTTTCCTTGCTTCTAATTTGATGTGACGATTTTCCTCCCTTCTAATTTGATGTGGAAATTCCCTCCATGCCCTTAGTGCTTTAAGTGAGTGAAAAACAGGAAATCTTCAACAAAATTCTCTAAAAAAAAAAACAACTATGAGATTCGAACTTAAGACCTCTTGGTGAGCAAGAAAATTTTACACACCATAGCACACCAACTATACTAGGTAGTTGTTATCAAAAACGAATCTTCAATCACTTAAGGATGTGATCCATCGATCCTTGTTGGCATTTGGAATATTCCTTGTACCTCTGGGACAACTGCAAATGGGCTGGTTCTGCATCTCGGTTTAGTTCTAATCCATTATTCTTTTTCTAGCCCAAAAAGAATAATCATTTGTATGGGTGACCTAACGAATGTGTACTTTTAATTGAACACATCCTTCTTGCTTAGAATTTCATCCTCTTCGCAACCATGAAAGAAATATGACCTCTTTACGTGTAAAATTGAAGATATAGCGCCCGATAGTCCTTAAGGCCTTGAAAATATAAAACCTGCAAAAAGAGAGTAAAACCCAAGGTAGCTCCATTCTAAATATGTAAAATGCATGTTTTACTACCCTAGATTTCACACATAAATGTGCTCATCACCGCACTATGTTGAGCATAGCCAATAAAGACACAGTCACAAGTTTTAGGTTCTAACTTCTTTCTCTTGGGTTCAGGTAATCCCACTTTAGACAAACAACCCCAAACCTATAGATATTTAAAGTTAAGGTTCCTACCATGCCATAACTCAAATGATATAGAGCCACTTTTCTTATGAGGTATTCTGTTGAAGACATAACAAGTTGATAATATGGCTTCCGCCCACAATTTCAGGGGTAATCCCGAACTTATAAGCATAGAGTTCATCATCTCTTTCAGAGATCTATTTTTTATTTTGGCAACTCCATTTAATTGAGGTTGATATGGGGCCGTTGTCTCATGAATTATCCCATTATCTTCATAAAATTTTGATAGATATTGGGTATTATATTCTATCCCTCTATTGGTTCTAAGTCTTTTTATTTTTCTTTCCAACTAATTTTCAACCTCAGCTTTATAGGTTAAGAATGTTATTCAACTTCATCTTTGGTCCAAAGAAGGTATACCTTAGTATACCTGGAACAATCATCTATAAAGGTTACAAAGTGCCTCTTACCACCTCTTGACTCATGTGATTTGAAGTCATCTAAGTCATTGTGAACTAATTCCAATAGCTCACTTTTTCTTTCTACAAAAGCATGAGGCTTTCTAGTGAATTTCACCTCAACACAAATGAGACATTTAAATGATGGAGGTTCTGGGTTACCATCTATCAGACCTAGCTTGCATAACTTCTTTATATATGATGCATTACAATGTCCTAATCTACTATGCCAAACATCATATGAATCAACCAAGTAAACAGAACTACCAGCTTCCTCATTAATAACATTGGCAACATTCAGTACAAATAACCCACCTGATTTATACCCATTACTAACAAATATATTGTTTTTGGAGACAATAGTATTATCTACCTCAAATGATAACTTAAACCCTGCCTTGATGAGAAGAGCACCAGATACAAGATTTCGCCGAATGTCGGGCACATGCAACACATCCTTGAGAACAAGGGTTTTTCCTGAAGTTAACTTCAATTGAACCTGCCCCTTGCCATAGACCTCAGATCACTGCGAATTTCCTATATACACTTGGTCACCTAATCCAACCGTTGAATAGTTGAAAAAGGCATTCCGATCCCCATAGATGTGCTTGGTGGCACCTGTGTCTTGATCCATTCTTTTGGTTTTTCAACCAAGTTTACCTTGGTCACAATGGCAGTGAAGACATCAGCCTCATGAGGTTGACTTTGGTTTTTTTCTTACCTTTTCGGCATTCTTTCTTGTGGTGCCCGAGTTTGCCACATACGAAACAGTTTCCCTTCTTTTTTTGAAGGAAGTCCACTTCTTGGTCTTTAGACCTTTCTTAAATTGTTTGTGTTTTTCTGATTCAACCAAATTCGCTTTAGATTGGAATTCTTTAGCCTTTTTGGTTTTGTCCTTTTTCGGTTCTTCTCTTCATTTTGAAGTCACTCCAAAATTTCTCTAATAGAGAACCAGTAATAAAATCCTCTAGCAATACCATCCCTTTTTTGGCCACTTTTGCCACTAGGACTTGGAATTCATCAACTTGAGCAAATATGTTCTTGTCATCCTTTATCACAAATTCTAAATAATTTGTAACAATATATTTTTTGTTTATAGCATCCTCTAGGGTATACTTTTTATCCAATGCAGTCCAAATAGACTGAGCCAAATCATAAGATGCATAGACATGGTAAAGTTCATTGGATAAAGAATTCAAAATGTGGTTTTTGCACTGATAATCCGCTTGGATCCATGCTTGCCTATGAGCTTTGAGGATAGGATCATCACTTTCAACAGGTAAGGGTGAAGTCAGAGCAAATGACACATTTAATTGTTCTAGGGCAAACAACAATCTCTATTTCCACCTCTTGCAATTTGAACCATCAAATGATTCAACTTTGTCAAAGTCAGAAATGATCCTCCGATTCTCCATTGCCGACACAATATTATTAGTCATATCAAATCTTTGGTCTCTCAATAAACTAGTTCCACGGTCTTAAGAATTGTAAGAAAATTTGTGTCAAGTTATTGAGAGAGCAAACCTCAGTGTCGCCTTCTTGATAAAAGAACTTTCAATCTAGCACCTGTATGAAATATTTATGATACCTGAAACAAAGATTGTTAGAAAAATTGGTGGGCTGAGTCGTGTCACTTGACACTGTTCTTAAGACCGTAGATGCCCCCTATGGTGCAATTGGGAATATTGCAAATCAGTCTCCAAGATAAAACAACCCGATGGCTCCCCCAGTAATTGTACACTCGACTACTGGACCCCTTCGAATGCTACAGGGCTGTGCTCAGACTAAAAGCAAAACACTCACAAAATGGACATATAAATCCAACAAAAACTCAAGAAATAAGAAAGCTTGACAACACACACTTGGATTCCTCAAGTGACTTGTTCGTGTTTTACAAATGCTAAAGCTCCCCCTATTTATAAGACAAATGAGATGAGGAGTAAAAGAAAGAAATCAAAAGAGCTTTAAAAATAAGGAATAAATGAAACTTAAAGAGAAGAAATTAAGATCTCTTAAAACTAAATAAATATAACTCTCTTTAGGGACTACAAAAGAGAAGGCTACATAATATCTTGTAGCAACTGAACATATTAAGAAGCCATATAAAAGAGACTTAAAGAGTTATGAAACTCCCCTTTAATTAAAACTAGTTTTGAAGTTATTTTGAATCTTAATTTGTTTTTAGAACTTGTATTAAAAACCAACACTGCTCTCTGTTTTGTTCATGTTCTGCCAAAGCGACTTACTATTTTGTTTGTTTGGATAATTTAGAATATTTCTGTTACTCTCTCTCTCTCTCTCTCTCTCTCTCTCTCTCTCTCTCTCTCTCTCTCTCCTTTCTTTTTGAAATATCTTTTATTATATATTTTTTCTATTAATTCCTTGTCTCTCATTCTATCTTGCCACAATCTATTTCATTCTTTCCATATTGTTTACCAAAAAAAAATCTATTTCTTTCTATATTTACACCCAAAAAAAAAAATCTTTATCTTTCAATATTATAGTTTTACTAATATCGCTTGGTTTCCTTATTAGTAATAACTCTTAACCTTTTTTTTTTTAGTCAAAGGGTACTGCTTGGTAAGGATATTGTTCGATCTTAAGTTTCTTTCTCAGGCCTCCTATGATGCTGGTTATGGTGGTCTTCGTAGTGGGAAATTTTGTGGTTCGAGGTTGAGATCGCCTAGTGTGGAAACTGGTTAGGAAATGGTTGAAAACTTCCATTTAGATTGAAAAGGTAGTTGTGGCAATTTATAGGCACAGAATGATCATCTTTGTCTTGTATTCCATTGAGAGGTAGAGTCTCAAAGAAACAAGAACATTGGAATCATTTCTAAGCAATTAAATGAGTCGATGTCTTCAACTAGAATTGTTAGGTTATTATTTCTAAGCAATTTGATGAGTTGATACCTTCAACTAGAATTGGTACTCTCTCTCTCTCTCTCCTATATAACATTTAACCATTGATTGTCTAAAAAAAGGTTTTAATTGTCTATCAATATTTGAAATTTACAAATTAATATTTAATAAACAAGTATTATTTTCTTAATCCAAATTCATATCAACATTCACTATGTAGAATATAGATTCAAATTTAATATTTGTGTGTACAATTAAATATATGCAGGCAGAAGTGCATGTCCTTATTCAGCCACTCGATGGACTGGCATTTTTTGGAAACATTGTATGTACTCAGATAATAGAACAGGTACATGCTAGGTGAAGCACAAAATAACTAAGCCCCAAACTTTAGAATTAAACTCTGAGAGGATTGGTACAAGTAGGGGTGTCAATTCCTAAACCGAACCGGTAAAATCGACCGGACCAAACCGATAACAACACGGATCGAACCGAACTGAAGCCTTATTGGTTCGATTCGGTTTGGAGTATTGCAACCCCAAAACCAAACCGAACCGCACCGGAAACTGGATGAACCCCTAAACCAAATCAAAACCGGCTCAAAACCCAGACCGAAACTAAAACCAAACCGGTAATAAACCGAAACACTCCAAAATTCATTAAAAAAATCAAAATTTGCATAGTTTTGTATACATTTGTATGGAAAGTCGAATCCAAACTGGACCAAAAATCAAAACCAACCCGGTTACAAATCGATTTAAGAAACCGAAGACAAACTAAAACCAAACCGCACTGAAATCAAAACGAAACCGAAATCGGAATTTCCTTATTGGTTCGATTTCGATTTCAGATTTCTCACACCAAAACCGACTCAACCCAGACCAAAATCGAGCTAGACCGACCCATTGACACCCCTAGGTACAAGCTTCTCCCTCAATGCATCTTCTTTCATAATTGAATAGGAATTGATTAATGCATTTTTTTTTTTTATTGTTGTTGAGTTAAAAAGACAGTTGTACCTTTTAAAAAGGTGAATGACGCTGCTTTTATGCATCCACGTCCTTAATTGGTTATTTTGTAGCCTTTTAAAATATTATTGGCCAAAAGGTGTTGAAGTGTTGATTAATTTGATTCTTTGCTTGCACTAGTTTCATGCTTTTGCAAGTGTTAGAAAATGTCCTGTAACTTTTATTTTGACATAATGAGATCTTTGCTAATATAAATAATGTATAGCATAATCTTCATTTGTCAAGTTATTTACATCCTCTAAATTATTTTGCATTTTGTAGTTTTTTTATTAAATGGATTTTGATAACACATGAAACCATATTTACTATTTTTCTTTCCAAAGGCAAGAAAGTTTTCTTTCTGTGCTTATTATCATGATTGTAGATACCCAAACTCAGTAGTTTTGTTTGCACTTTAGGGCTTCCATTTGGTATGTTTCTTATATTCCCACTTGAAACACTTGAAACATCTTTGACATACTTGTTCAATCTATCATTGGCAATGATAAAGTTATGCAAAGTTATTGATGTAATGGCAGCCAACTCTTTTATCATATTCTGCCTTTTTTTTTTTTTTTTTTTTTTTGTATTTAGCAAGTTTTTGAATTATAAAATAAATGCTACTATGATTTGGAAAATTTCCATTTTGTTTACATTT
>NW_024869156.1:6270-33680 GCF_013358625.1 Macadamia integrifolia
TACTTCTTCTCTTCCTTCATCAAAAAAATCCAAATTATGATGGAACAGAAATTATCAAGATTCTTTGAGAAAATAACAAAATAACCTCTATGGTTTTCATCAAATTTGAACATGTTACGTGTTCTTATTATCTCATCTAATATTCCATCTTGTTTCTTGGTGTCCCATAATATTTGGAAGCTGAATGAGTTGTTGATAGAAGGGTCTTGGTAAGACTCTAACTTTCAAGCTACTACATTGCAAATTACACGTACATTCACGACTATCATATCACCTCTATTCACACTCTGGGATTTATTAATTATGAAATATTATGTTTCAGTTTTGTTTTCTTCCTCTTTCTTTGGTCATGACTTTATAATTAAAATATGGGCCTTTAGCTCAATAGGTCGAACACTTGTGGCTTGGGAAATGATTCCATACCTCAAGAGGATGGTGGTTCGAATCCACCATGTCCCTTATCAGTATTTCATTTTAACGTAATGGTAGTGTCATGGTAATATATGGGTTTCATACTGGAATAACATAACAATTTTTTAAATGAACTCTATAAGAAGGAAGTAGTTATGTCTTTTTATAATTTTACCACTGATGCGGTTAAAATTGACTGGACGATCTTCCCTGCAGTTCCTAGTGCTCCAGTCGACCTGCACAGAAGAGATGACAGGGGAGAGCCAGGCTGACCCGATGGGGGACTCTCCGATGCCTAAGTCAAATCTTTTCACAATAGATGCTTAAGAAAGATTTTCCAGTAAGAGAAGTGATTGATTGATCCTTTATGATGGAGGCTTACCTTGGTATTTATAGGCTGCTAATGGGGAGAGAAGGAGGGGCACTTGTGAAGAGTCTTGTTTAGGCGTGGAGTCCTTAAGGGGAGTGGCTCTGTGATTCTGGGAATATTCTAGGTCTTAGAGTATTCCACAGAAATTTTTCCCTCTTATCTCGAAAAGGCCAACTGTGTGAGGGATAGACGTCAATGGTGACGTGTAGTGGATAGAGTCCTATCCTTCTGAATAGGGATTACGTTCCTTGAATGTAGAGGTGGATGAAAGCACATTTCTGAAAACCTTATTGTCGACTTCGGGCCGAGGTGGCAGCACAGCCTGACGGAGGGCCGAGGTGGTAGCAAGGCCTGATGGAGGGCCGAGGTGGCAGCAAGGCCTGATGGAGGGCTGAGGTGGTAGCATGGCCTGATGGAGGGCCGAGGTGGTAGCACGGCCTGATGGAGGGCCGAGGTGCAGCATTGGTCAGGACCGGTCCTTGCCCATGCCATGGTTGGGAAGAAATACCCTCATCACCAGCCCCCCGCTCTAACGATTCGGCTCGGACAGCTAGAGCATTAAATTCTATTGACATTTCCGATCATGCATCATCCACTCGGCGTGAAATGCACTCGTTATGCCACCTATCTCAGAGCCGTTACCTCACCTCGGGCAGGCGAAGAGATCGCTTCTGTCCGTCATTGATTTCGATAAGATCTAGCTATTCATTCTCCACCGCCTTCTCCTATAAATAGCATACATCTTTCCCAGAAGTCTTATCATTCGATCTTGTGATAAAGTCAGCTCAGCTCACTCCCATCCTTAGTGCGGACTATCAAAGAGTTTTAGAGCAGCACGGTGTCGTGAACAGTGCTCCTTCATGCTCATCCTTCCAAGTTCGTCTTACGACAAGTAAGCATGATTATGGCTGTGATTCGTTGGTCCTCTGCTCAACCTTCCACATACCCTAGCACTAGCCCCGGAGATCCCAACATGGCATCCGCACGTGATCTGAACTTGCCCAACCAGACCCCCTTAACTACCCTGAGGCCTGGGGAAAATCACCTTAAGTGCCCCATTCCCGATCCTTCGTCCTCTAGTGACGACACTTCTAGTAGTCAGGGCTCTAACGACAACTCCGACTCTGACGGTAGCTCGGGCTCAGGCAGTAGCTCGGGCTCTAAGTCTGTGGAGGTGGTCTCACGAAAGACCATCCCGAGCAGGGCTGGGGCTAGCTCAACTACCTCAGCTCATCCCCCCAGTGCCGTGGCAGTAGGTACTCTAAGTGCGGGCCCCTCGGGTGCCGAAGTCCCTGAGGCCATCCAGGCAGAGTCCGAGGGGGAAGGCTCTGCCTCCTCCTCTGGAGAGAAGAAGACCGCGGTGAATACCTTAAGCATCCTAATGCCCCAGTTGCTCAACCTGATCCGAAGCCGATATGGCATCCCAGATTACATGGTGATGCGCATCCCAGATAAAAAAAACAAGTGGATGCCTCTGGGGATGAGGTTGCCCTTTACGATGTGGCCTTCCAGAGCTGCCTGAGGATTCCTGTGCCCGAGCTGGTCAGTTCGATCTTGGAACACTGGTGCCTCACTCCCAGCCAGCTGACTCCTAACTCATGGTAGATTGTTCTTGGCTTTGAGGTGTTTGTCTCAAAGCTGGGTCAGACCGCAACACTGGATCTATTCAGGAAGATGTTCTTGATGAAAAGGCACACCTCAAGGTGGTACTACTTCACTAAGAGGGAGAGGGACAGTCCTTACAGCGACCTGAAGATGTTTCTCAACATGCCCTCCTTGGTGAAGAAGTGGAAGGAGAGGTACTTCTACGTGGCGATGGAGGGGAACCCCTTTAAGAGCAGCTGGGTCAAGCCCACCCTCTCCGTGCTGAACCAAGCACCCAAGCTCTCCTTAGCTGAACTC
Source organism: Macadamia integrifolia (assembly GCF_013358625.1). Lineage (NCBI taxonomy): Eukaryota > Viridiplantae > Streptophyta > Magnoliopsida > Proteales > Proteaceae > Macadamia > Macadamia integrifolia. Next base: position 8,954 of record NW_024869156.1, read on the forward strand.
TAAACATATCAAATGTGTTTGGGTGGGGAGGCTGTGGATGTTCACATACTGCAGAATAAAGACTTCCACTGAGAGTTTGAGCTGAGTGAAGTCCCTAGGGAGGGTCCGATCGAGTCTGGTTATTGTGGTTAAGCTCAGTTTTTTAATGTTTTAGCATGTTCCCAGTACTGATAAAGCTCAATTATTTCTCATCTTGCAGTGGTAAATGTGAAGGTAGACAATAAGGCCCTGGCCACGGGGACAACAGAGGCGAGGAAGAAAGATGCGACCGAGCAGGCTACCAAGAAGGCCGGTGACAAGGGCAAGCCGCGGTGAGCCCCAACTCGGGTGAAGGTCGCCCCTCCCACTGGCATGGGCAACAAGTCCTCACCCCTTATTATTGGGGGCAAGCAAGGGAAGGAGATGCCCCCTCCAGTACAATATTCAGCTCGGCATGGGGCTCCGGGCTCTGTGAAGGCGAAGGAACCAGCTGGCATGGTAGAGAAGGCACCAGGGCAGACTGGCACACCTGACTGAGCTGGGGTAGGGTCCAATGGCCAAAAAAAGAGGCACTCGCCAGTTAATGCGGGGCAGCACGAAAACCCTCCAAAGGTGGCATGAACGAGGAAGCAGCCCGTAGACCCCTAGGTGGACCTACTGGAGAACGGCACTGTTCTGGACACCTCGGCAACTCGAACTTGGTGCCACCGTAGCCGTCCTAAAAAGGATGTTATCCGCATGAGGAAGCTGCCTGACATTGACTTCGTAGAGCAGGTTTATGCCCAGATGGGGGACGTAAGTATTTCCTGCCTTTTACCGTTTGTATTTATTTGAGTTCCTATTATTCATGGCTCCGTTGGATAAATGTAGGCTTTCACTTATGCGGTGGAGGCCCCCAGTCGGTTAGAGAATATGGCCGTTGCCGGCGAGAAGTTGGATGATGAGGTAAAGCGCCTGCGGGGCGATCTTTATATGGCCATAGGCCAATTGGAGAATGAGAAGAGAAAGGCCCGATCTGAGGAGCAGAGGATGAAAGACCATGAGGAGAGGGCTGGCGAGCTGGAGTGCGAGGTGGCTAAGCAGTTCAGGATCAACAGTGCCTTGTCAAAGAGAAAGACACACTCCAGAGTGAGCTGGCCGAAGCTCAGGAGGCTAGCAAAAAGAAAGAAGTTGAACACTCAGCTCGGATTTCTGAGCTGGAGAAGAAACATCAATCCGAGCTGACTTCGAACGATGAGGTCGTCGCTGAGAGGTGGTTGAGCTCTGAAGTTGGTCAGAAATGGCTAGTTGACATCAATGTCTCCTCATTTCAAGCTGGCTCAGAAGACTCCATTCAGTTCGTCCTTGGCAAGACGCCTGATTATGATTTCTTTGAGTATGAGCAGCGCGCTCCTACCCTAGCTCCCTCTGTATAGCTCGTTGGTCAGGCTAAGGTTGGTGAGGAGGTGACCCAAGCCAACCCTAAAGCTACCAAGTGATCCAACTCGCTCCTTCCTGATCCAGCCCCCTAGCTTCTGCAGTACTGATGTTGTGCTTCTCCTTTTTGTCTTTTTTCTTTCTTTTTTTTCTTTTTCCCATTGTGGGAGCGATGTAATCTTCTTGCTTCTCTTCTTCTTCTTCCTCTTCTTCTTCTTCTTCTTCTTCTTCTTCTTCTTCTTCTTCTTCTTCTTCTTTTTGTAAAAATCCCATTTGGGAGTTGATGTAACTTTTGAGGGTTTCTTCCCTCCATTAATGGAAAAAAAAATTTCTTCCCTCATTGTGTTTCTTCAGTATCTGTAAGGTAGTTCCATTTTTCAATTGAACTTGATTCGGTCATGTGTGTCTTTGTATGGTGAAGTATCATGCCTGGACCTGGACTGCCGTACAAGTATGCCTAATCCAGATTTAGGATTACAGGTGGCGAATCGAAGCTAGTTCTTCATACCTTAGGTGTTAAGCTCTTGAGTTATGAAAACTAGGGTAAGGTCTCATTGATGGTGCCGACCTGGAGCTCGGTCTTAGATGCTGCTGAGCTGGAGCTCAGTCTTTGTACCTTAGTTAAGGTCTTTGAGTTGCCAAACTAGGGTCTGGTCTTGTGGTGTCGAACTGGAGCTCGGTCTTAGTTGCTGCCGAGCTTGAGCTCGGTCTTTGTGCCTTAGATGTTAAGGTCTTTAAGTCGCCAAATTAGGGTCTGGTCTTGTGGTGCCGAGCTGGAGCTCGATCTTAGTTACTGTCGAGCTTGGGTTCGATCTTTGTGCCTTAGATGTTAAGGTCTTTGAGTTCCCAAACTAGGGTCTGGTCTTGAGTAGTGCCAAGCTGTAGCTTGGTCTTAGATGCATGCCAAGCTGGAACTCAGTCTTTGATGCCGACGAGCTGTACTCAGTCTTAGAATAGCCAGATATTTGGGAGAAGATTCATAGTATATTGATGTGTGGTATGCACTTGGGACAAATACATTGTTTTGAAATAGAATCTAATCCGCTTCGTGATAAAAATTGAATAACTGAGATATGGAAGCTAAGGTCCTGAAAGTATAAAATCTACAAGACTAACACCCAATCAATGGGATTTCAATGCAATCTACTGAGAAAACTGTCTATTGGTAAAAAAATTTGAGATTTTTAACATTCCATGCCCTTGGTATAGCTGTACCCCCCTATGTCTGCAAGTGGTATATACCGGGGTGCACCACTTTGGAGACTATGTAAGGGCCTTCCCAGTTCACGCTGAGCTTGCCTTCACTTCTTAGGTCTGTTGCAGCTACTTTCCTGAGGACTAAGTCACCAACTATGAATCCCCGTGGTTTGACCCTTCGATTGTGATACTGTCGGACTTTCTGCTTGTAGGTTTCATTTCGTACAAGTGCTTCTTCCCGAACTTCATCTATGAAGTCGATGTTTGCTTGGAGCCTGGCTTCCTTCTGTGAAGCTTCGAACACTGCTGATCGGAACGAGGCTTGGGTTACCTCCACAGGGGTTAACACTTTAGTCCCGTATACCAACCGGAACAGCATCTCTCTTGTGGGGGTCCGAGTTGAGGTGCGATACGCCCAAAGTACACTGAGTAGCTGGTCTACCCAGTTCTTCTTCTCCCAGTCCAGCCTCTTCTTTATTCCATCTAGAAGTATGTGGTTGGCTTTTTCTGCCTGACCATTCGATTGTGGGTGTGGTATAGCAGTGTTTTGGAAATCAATATTAAAGTTACTACAGAAGAGCCTGAATTTTTGATTGATGAATTGTCGACCATTATCCGTGACCAACACCTTTGGGACACCATAGCGATATATAACGTCGTCCCTCACGAACTTCTCCACTGCCTGCTCAGTGATTCTAGCTAGGGGACGTGCCTCCACCCATTTAGTGAAGTAATCACTAGCGACAATCAAGAATTGGACACCCCCTTTTCCTTTCTTGAACTGTCCTAAAATATCCATTCCCCACATTGTGAATGGGATCGGGTAGATCATAAAACTAAGTTCTGTAGCAGGGACGTGTGGTATTGGGGCGTGTACCTGACACTTAAAGCACTGTCGGACGAACTTTATTGCAACTTATTGCATGTTTGGCCAGTAGAATCCTTGGCGTAGCACCCTGTAGGCCAGTGCCCTTCCCCCAATGTGTCCCCAACAAATTCCTTTGTGGACTTCGCGAAGCGTCTCTTCAGCTCAGTTTGGGGCAGGCACTTCAGCAGGGGCTAGGATATTGCCCTTTTGTAAAGTACTCCACCCTGCAGGGTGTATTTGGCTACTTTCCTTTTGACTGCCCATACTTCTATTTGATCTCCTAGGAGATGTCCATCAAGTAAATAGTCCACGATGGGATCCATCCAGCTTGGCTCGGATTTCTGCATATTGTTGCATAGCAATTCTAGCTCATAGGTAGGTTGGTCTAGTACTTTAAAATATACCGAGCTTGCATAGTCCCCGAGTTCTGTTGTAACTAGTTTGGAAAGGGCATCTGCTATTGCATTTTTCTCTCGCGGGATTTGTACCATCACGAATGTGTTAAAACTAGTCACCAGATGATGTACTTCTTTTAAATACTTGGTCATTCTTTCTTCTTTGCCCATTGAATTGGTTCACGATTAGTTGGGAGTCACTATGTGCGACCATGTCGTCTATCATTACCGCCTTTGCCAGTTTGATTCCCGTAATCAGACCTTCATACCCTACCTCGTTATTTGTTACGGGGAATACAAATCTAAAGACGTACTGTATCGTGAATTCCTCAAGGCTTTTTAGCACAAGTCCTGCATCGCTCCTCACTGTGGTGCTGGATCCATCAACAAAGTGCTCCCACTTTTTGTTCAGCTCAGCCTCAGGCTCTACCGCTTCTTCAGTTTGTGTACATTCTACTAGGAAATCAGTTAGCGCCTGGCCCTTGATTGCGCTTCTTGGTCGGAATTCAATGTTGTGCTCACTTAACTTGACAGCCCAACTTACCATACGTCCCGCTATGCTGGAGCTGTGGAGTGATTTTCTCAGCGATTGATTAGTTAGTACAGTAATGGCGTGTGCTTGGAAGTAGGGCCTCAACTTAGTGGCTGTCACAACCAGCGCTAGTGCAAACTTCTTGATCTTCTGGTACCTTGTCTCTGCTTCCAGGAGCACATGACTCACATAGTAGATGGGCCTTTGGGTCTTTGCCTCTTCTCTCACGAGGACTGCGTTAACGGCTACCACAGAGGTAGCGAGGTAAGGCTATAGCTCCTCTCTAGGCTCTGGCCAGCTCAGCAAAGGGGGCCGAGTTAGGCAGGCCTTGATTTCATCAAAAGCTACTTCGCATTCCTCTATCCAGCGAAATTTTTGTTGACCTTTTCCTCCTTTTAGTAGCTTGAAGAACGGAAGGCACCTATCCCCAGCTTGGGACAATAACTTGTTAAGTGCAGCCAGGAATCTCATCAGTTTCTGAACTTCGCGAATGTTTTTTGGTGGACGCATCTCATGAATGACCTCAATTTTTTAGGGGTTTACCTCTATTCCCCTTTGCGACACTAGAAAGCCCAAGAATTTCCCAGAGGTTACTCCAAATGCACACTTGGTTGGATTTAGTCTCATCTGGTTCTGCCACAGGACATCAAAAGCTTCCTTCAGATCTAACACATGATCAGTGCCTTTGGTACTCTTGACCAGCATATCATCAACGTAAACTTTCATATTTCTTTCGATCTGGCTTCGGAACATCGTATTCACCATCCTCTGGTAAGTGGCTCTAGCATTCTTTAGGCCAAAAGGCATTACAGTGTAGCATTAGTTGTCCTAAGTGGTGAGAAAAGTAGTTTTCTCCTCATCTTCCACCTTCATCTTTATCTAGTTGTAGCCGGAATATGCATCCATGAAGGTCAGCATCTCGTGGCCTGCAATCGAGTCTATGAGGGAGTCAATCCGGGGCAAAGGATAGCAGTCTTTGGGACAGGACTTGTTCAAGTCAGTGTAGTCTATGCATATCCTCCACTTCCCATTGGACTTCGAAACCATGACCACATTGGCTAACCAGGTAGACTACTTTACTTCCCTCACAAACCCTGCTGCTAGGAGTTTGTCAACCTCCTCATTGATGATGGTGTTCCACTCAGCCGCGAAGTTCCTGCACTTCTTCTGGACAGGCTTGAAGTTAGGGTTAACATCCAGACTATGCTCAACTACGGCCCTGGAGATGCCTAGCATATCAGAAGCTTTCCACGCGAAAATATCAGAGTTTTCACCGAGGAAGTTCAAAATTTCATCACGGCGTTGGGAGCTCAACAGTGCTCTAAGCCTCAGTGATTGGGATAGTAAGTAGCTGTTCAACTGGCTCGGCTCGGGTCAGGAGGCTTTCATCTCGGTAATTAACAATTTCTACCATACATTCTAGGCCCAAGCATGGTTTCTTGACAGATTTTATGAAGTTGGCATAGCACTCCCAAGATTCCTTCTAGCTGGACTTACATTCCCCAACTCCATTACTAGTGGGGAATTTGACTTTTATGTGCTTAGTGGACAGAATCGCCCCAAGACCATTGAGACCAGGTCGGCCAAGGATTGTATTATAGGGTGAGGCGATCTTGGCGACCATAAAAGAGACCATGGTAGTGGCTGTCTGAGCTCCCTATCTGATGGTTACAGGCAAGTCAACAACTCCTTCTAGCTCTGCTAGCGTTCATGAAAATCCGTATAAGGGTCCTGGGGCTGGTTTTAAGGCCCCAGTGCCAAGCCCCAGTTTTATGAAGGCTTCATATAACATGACATCAACAAAGACTCCCGTGTCCACTAGGACCCTGTAGAAGGGGTGGTTGGCCACCACTAATTGAACCACAACAGTTTCGTTGTGAGGCCAGTTCAACTTTTCCAGATCTCTGTCAGAGAATGTAATGGGTGGATCCGTTCTGAGGGCTTTGATAAGTTGTTCCGTGTTGCGTACAAACCGCATATGTGCTTTGGCTTTTCTGACTGATTCTGCTGTGGGTCCACCCATGATTGTTAGGATGGTTGGACCCACGAGTTGGTTATCGAAAGTGTCAGCTCGGTCCGTGCCTGGGTCCTTGGATGGCTCGGTCCTATCTTGGCTCAGCCTGGCATCATCTCTCCTCGGCTCAGGCCAGTTCCCATCATATTTCTGCTTCAAATACTGGTTAAGGTATCTAGCCTTGATGAGCTCATAAATTTCCCTTTTCAGAGACTTGCAGTCTTTAGTGTCATGTCCATGGTCTTGGTGATATCGGCAATACCAGTTGGGGTTCCTCTCCTCTAGTTTAGCTGTCATTGGCCTAGGCCGGTGAAAATACTTCTGATCTTGGATCTCTAAGAGTAGGTTTGTTCGAGAATGATCAAGTTCATATCACTCAGGTTCAGCTGTGTCAAGCGTCCGATCTGTTCTATTCTTCTTCGGCTCACGAGAGTCGTCCCTAGGTCTCAAAGTCCTTTTCTTCTCCTTCTCCGACTGATCACCCCTGTCAGCTATTCCTCTGGTGGCCAGAACTTCCTCTATGTTGGCATATTAATGGCACCATCTCAACAGTTCGGACATTATTTCTGGTAAGTCGACGGCCAGAGACTGGACTAGATCAAGGTGCATTACCCCGTTGCACAACGTGCTATACACCACTCCTTCCGGTAGGTTTTTTTACCTCCAGTGTCGCCTTAGTGAATCGGGCAAGGAACACTCTTATAGTCTCTCTCACTCCCTGCCTCATGTTCATCATGTTTTGCTATGATACCCTACTTTTAAAACCTGGTTTACTTACACGGTTGACCCGGTTTAACCATGTAGGATCCGAACCAGAGAGGGTTAAGGCGAGTTCCCTATGGACCATATGGCAAGGGTGGCTTTGAACACAGGTTGGCCAGATAAGTTCGAGTCAATGCCAAAGGAGACGGGTGTACCCAAGCAGTGTACATGCACATATCATAAGGCCATGTACGGGTAATGCTGGTATGTAGCCATATCCTAAAGTGTATACGTATTATATATCTCGTACAGAGAGTGAGATACATACTGAGAGTCGAATTCCATCAAAATTTCAATTGTTTGGCTAAGTTTCGACCAACAAGTGGGCGGTCATAGGTGGGTGAACCCGCCCACCTGTGTGACCCACCCATGTGGCTACTAGATATTCTCTAGTATAAATAGTACTTATTGTGTATTTTCCTTTTTCTCATTTAATGCATTAAAGAGTTGGTGAGAAGAGTAAAGAAGAGAGAGAAAATAAAGGAAGAAAAGAGAATGAAGAAGAAGAAAGGAAAAGAATAAGAGGAAGAAATGATTTTAAGCGACGCCAAGGTTTGATCTTCTCATTTCGGCATCGAAAAAGTGATCTCCAACACGAGACCTACGATTTGAGATGAGTGAAGGCTATACTTCTTAAACTTTCACCAAACCCCAAGTGAAACCCTTGATTTGGGTAAAGTTCCTTGAGATCTTGTTAATCCCACTTGAGATGATGAATCTAAGGTTTAATAGATGGTCTATGTGTTGATTTTGAAGGTTTAAAGAAGTGTTTACAAGATTAGAGAAGCATTGGTGATTTCTTGAGTTAAGAGGTGATTTTGGGGTTTTGGAAGAATTCTTGAGCAAAGAAGGTAAGATTTCTTTTCAATCCTTAAATCTAAATTATATCTAGGTTAGAATCATCTTATAAGACCTTAGATGTATGAAAAATGTGATTGGAATAGCCCCATTTGGTTTTCCTAAGGTTGATGAACGTTTCAAAGGAGAAAATCAATTTTCACCTCCACAGGTGGGCAAAGACCGGCGGGTGAACCCGCCCGCTTGAGGGGGCCCGTCGGTTGAACAGACGGGCTATTTGGCCCGCCTATGAAGACTGATGGGCGAAGACAGGTGGGCTGTCTGGCCCACCTGTTGGCCCACCAGTTGGATTTTTAGTCTGAATGGGCCCAAAATGGGCGGACAATCTTCTTTTATGGTTTTAAACATGATTTAAATATCAAACATCGTTATTTTTTACCCCAAGATGGTGAAATGCTAACCTCATTCGCTTATAATAGGTTCCACTAGAATTTATATTTCTCACGTCGGATCTCACCCGTACCGAACGTGAGCTTTGTACCTGACAAGTAAGTGGGGAGGGGAAATTTGAATTTATTTTAAGGCTTATTTTTGCATCATTAAATTGTATCTAGACTAGCCATGTCATCATGTAAATTATGTGTAGATTAGTCATCCTCGTATGCCATTCACACACATTGCTTGTGCATTCTAAACAAATGATTTATGATATGTGTATTGTGTTTTACATTCTCAATGCTAAATGATTGATGTGCTTATGTGATGAATGCTTGGATTACTGTGCATGATGCATTATTATACTAGACGTCGTAGTCGATTTGGAAACGAGTGCATTGGTGGCCTGTGGTATGGGACGTGGTGACACTATGCAATCGTACTTTGTCATATAGGAGCATACGGTTTAGGATTATCATTCCCCGTGCTACGACCCTTCCCAATAGGGGTTGAGGTGTTAGGTTATCACTTGGGGGGAAGCAGTGGTCGTGGTTGTCGGGTCACTGTGGTGGTTAGACATACCCCCGGCTGGTCATTAGGACAGTCGGCAACCTCAGTGGTGTATTCAAGAGGGCCAATCGTACTGCTTTTAAATTGTTGGGGTCAGTAACTTTACTTTTCTGTCATTTACTTTTATGTTGAGAGCCGGTAGTCGGTATACCTAAGACTTAGTAATGTTGAGAGCCTGTAGTTGTAAGTAGCACATAACCTAAGACTTAGTAATATTGTTTAGGTGGATAAGATTCAAAATAAATTGCATAGCATATAGTGCATATGGATGTGGCTGTTTGTGTGGTCTTTCTTTTCACTTACTGAGCTAGTAAGCTCACCCCACGTGCACACCTCTTTTAGATGATTTTGCAGGTCATCCGCCTGAAGATCAGGAGTCGGGCCCCACTGTTGAGTTTTCCATTGAGGATTGGTGGGTCTCCGAGGAGTATGAGCATAGTGCTGATTGCATGTGCGAGGGTTGTGCTGCGAGACTGTAGTAATGACACCATACGGGATTTTACTTTTTGATTCTTTTGATGACCTCCCCTTTTGTGTACTTGATACGTAAATTGTTATTCTTTTGTGTAAATATCATGCCTGCGGGCCCACATGTACTTAGCTATATACTACAATTTGGGTATCAAGTATATTAGGGATATTTACAGGTAAATTAAGTCTTCCGCTGAACTTTTGAACACTTATCTTAGATGTGGGTATGCTGTGATGGGGTACTGTATCAGATGATCCTGGCAGGTTTGGGTTAACCGGAGTTAACTCAATCACCAATCTGGTTCTGTGTGAACGGGGTGTGACATTTGCGTAGTTTGCTTCTGCTTCATACTTGCTTGAAAACGTGTGAGGAAGGCTCTTGTCAGCTCTTTACAGTTACGGATGGACCAGGGCCACAGGTTCGACATCCACACCAGGGCAGGTCCTTTTAATGATGCTGCTAAGGCTCAACAGAGAATGGCATCTGACCTACCATGAACCATCATGGATGAACTATAATATAATAGATGATCATATGGATCTATAGTGCCTTCATATCCATTGAAGACGGGTATCACAAAATTTGGAGGCAGCTCGGCGTTAATCAGTTCGTCGGATAGTGCATTATGGGTCAGAGTTACAGTTATGTCGGCCGGGTGCCTTTGCCTCTACATTCCTTCTACTCGCTCAGTGAGTCACTGGATGCTGCTCTCCAGGTCGTTCCTTCTCTCCTTGGCTCAGCGATCGGGGTATCAGCGTGCCCTTTCACCACTTCTGGGGCTTCTTCCTCGGCCTTGGTGACCACTGGGCCGATCTTGACCTTGTTGTGGTGCGCCTCTGGTCGGCCTGATGGGCGATCCCTGACCTGCATAGGGTTGATCTTACCGAGCCAGCCTCTGGTAGTTTTTACGTTCCTCTCTATGTGGACGCGAGCCTCTACTGAGTCTTTGAGGCGACAGTTGGCGTCTTCCTACCGGTGTAGGGATCTATAGGTATCATGTGTCTCTGGACTCTGGTGACGCGCGGAATGATGAGCTCTCCCATTCTAGGTAGGAGCGGGACCATACTTGTGCCCCTCAGTAGGAGAGTGGGGTGGTATCGAATGAACAATGCATGACGTTTTGGCCGACCCCCTTCTTGTTGTTGATTGAGGGGTGACACTGTTGTCAGGAGATTCATCGTTGAGATGTCTGCCCTGAACTGGTATAGGCGACTGAGCTGAACTAGTCCGTGGCATTGGAAGTGCTGAGCCGAACTGGTGTACGAAGTCCCGCACCAGTGTGTTTGTAGCTAACACCTACGGTTGCAAGCTCTGCATCTGCTCTTCCATGTTCGGGTGAGATACCCGGGATGATGGGACATAGCGAGATAGCTGAGGGTTTTGCTCGCGCTGATCCCCCTCTCCCTGGGTAACTTGCGCATCAGGCCTGGTTTGCTGGGGTCCTCGTGGAGGGGTCTCTGTTGGGACATTTTTCTGCTCTACCATTGGTGGTGAATGGGGACGTCCAAGTGGTAATTCACAGGTGGATCTTACTCGTGTTGTCATTGAAGAAACGACCTTCTCACTCCTTAATTGCATTGGTCCAAGGTGACTTTTTGTGATAATTTCCCACGGACGGCACCAATCTGATGCGGTAAAAATTAACTGGACGATCTTCCCTGTAGTTCCTGGTGCTCCAGTAGACCTGCACAGAAGAGATGACAGCGGAGAGCCAAGCTGACCTGATGGGGGACTCTCCGATGCCTGAGTCAGATCTTTCCACAGCAAATGCTCAAGAGAGCTTTTCCAGTAAGAGAAATGATTGATCGATCCTTTATGATGGAGGCTTACCTTGGTATTTATAAGCTACTGATGGAGAGAGAAGGAGGGGCGCTTGTGAAGAGTCCTATTTAGGCGTGGAGTCCTTGAGGGGAGTGGCTCTGTGATCCTGGGAATATTCTGGGTCTTAGGGTATTCTAGGGGAATATTCTCCTCTTATCTCGAAAATGCCAATTGTGTGAGGGATAGACGTTTATGGTGACGTGTAGTGGATAGAGTCCTGTCCTTTTGAATAGGGATTACGTTCCTTGAATGTAGGGGTGGACAAAAGCACATTTCTGAAAACCTTGTTGTCGACGTCAGGCTGAGGTAGTAACATGGCCTGATGGAGGGCCGAGGTGGTAGCATGGCCTGATGGAGGTCCGAGGTGGCAGCACGGCCTGAAGGAGGGCCGAGGTGGCAGCACAGCTTGATGGAGGGCCGAGGTGGCAGCACGGCCTGATGGAGGGCCGAGGTGGCAACACGACCTGATGGAGGGCCGAGGTGCAGCATTGGTCAGGACCGGTCCTTGCCAGTGCCGTGGTTGGGAAGAAATACCCTCATCAACCACGATATTTACTCATGAATTAAACCAAGTTAGCTAATATTAATTGATGAGTTAGACCACGAAAGCTCGACAATTGGGCAAGTTAGAAACTCAATTAAAGTGATAAATTTTACTCGAAATAATATTAATTTTGTGTCAAGTTATCCATTGCATTCACCAATGCAAATCATTTGTTCTCTCTCTCTCTCTCCAAAATAGCATTTAACCATTGATTGTTGAAAAAAAAAAGTTGTATGGGATTGTTGATTATAGGAAATAAATGAAAATATGATAATCGTGCTTTTTTTAGTGTATAAAAATGTTTGACCACACGTGCAAATGCATGTGTCTTTTTTTACTAGTATATATATATATATATGTTTGTAATAAGGTGCAACTTGGAACTGGAAGCCATAAGACTAAGTTAAGAAGGAGAGTCTAATAGTTGAAGAGATAGTCGCTAGCCATGGCCATCTCTGGAGTTGGGAAGCTTGTGTGCATTTTTATGGCATTCATGGTGGTGGCTACACCCTATGCAGATGCTTCTACCATAAGATGCTTGAAGGTAGACAATAAACTCTACACCTGCCTCAACTAGCTGCACAAGGGCGGTTCCATCTCTTCTTCTTGTTGCAAGAGAGTGAAGAGTATTTACTCTGAAGCTAATACCACCACCGCCAACCGTCGAGCCACTTGTTGGTGCCTCAAGTCTGCCTACAGTTCCATCTCCGATATCAATCTCAGTTACGCTTCCGAACTCCCTAGTGCTTGTGGTGTTAAAGTAAATTACAAGAACAACACCTCCACTCACTGCTCCAAGTATGTTCTTCTTCACATCTCTGTCTTTGACATCTGAATGTGAATCACATCTCTGTCTTTAACATCTGAATGTGAATCATCCATTAACTAAAAGGTTTTTGTTATGGTTGCAGGGTGAAGTGAAACTGATATGTAATGAGAATTTGGACTCAGAGACAAGATTAATAAAGGACTTTAAGGTAGAATCTAGATTTTCTTCACATGGGATCCCACCGTTTATAGATATGATGTTACCAGGCGATCGATGATGCATTCCAATTGTTCAAACGCGTGATATGAATACCTCTTGGGTTCCCCGTGAGGCCAATATGGAATTTTCATTTTGGAATTACTCGGTGCCCTTGTGTTTATTTTTGGTACTATGCCAATCTTTTATTTGTTATCAAGAACTCATTATCACAGCTACTTTGATAGATTGGATCTTCTCCCCATGTGGTGATCTCTTCACATGTGATCTACTATCTATAGGTATGCGTGTATTAATAAATATAGGTTACCTTATCATGTGATAATAATAAATATAGGTTAAGTATAGAGTGATAATAATTGCTCCAATTGTATTTGATTAAGGGTGTCTTTTGATGAAGAATTGATTTACGATCATCGTCAAGTTGTGCATGACAATCGGATTGTCAATGTAAAAATTCAATGCTCTCCACCATCGATAGAGATCTCCACCATTCTCAAACATATAAAGCTTTTTCAGGAAAGTTAAACTAAAATTATTATACCATGTGACATAGTTGAGTTCAATTTTAGAAAACATTTGGATAGTTAACTAAAATATTCCATAGGCTAAAGAACCATGTAGATGCGGCCAATGAGAACATAGGTAGAAGCATCTTCGCTGCACACAAGGGAGAGGCAAAATAGTCTTTTTGCACCCACTTGTATATGGATGGTTCCACACTACGTTAGATCGAAAGAATTCTTTTTCCCATATTTCATACTTGGTGAAAAATGTGAAATATGATATCACAACCCAAGCCTTACCTTTTTGGGCTCAATCCAACAAAGTCCGACCTTGACCTTGCCAGCCTTATTATTTTTACCAATTCAGGGCTAGGCAAAGACAGGCTAGCCACGTTTTATAACTATGATTTTGCTTCTTTGGTTTTCTTAAGGGTTAGCCTTAAGAATGCTTCCATTATTTTTTTATTTTTTTATTTTTTTATTTTTTTTATCTGAGATTCTGAGAAAACACGTTTAAGAGGAACTGCAGAAAATATATAAAACAAAGGAGCCTAGCTCATATTATTCCATACAACCATGGGTGATCCACTACACACCTATGTGCACTATAAAGGAGCCTGATCCGAGTAACTCATCTCCCTACATTTGTGGTTGGCCTTATACTAGGCATTACTAGAAAGTTATTTTGGAATCTTTCCTTTGGAGGAGTTTATTAAATTGATAATTAAGTTGATAAGAATCTTTATCTCTTAAATTAAAGTTGATTGGTTCGATTTTGGTTTGGTTTTATTTTTTAAACCAATAAAAACTAAAACGATTGACTATTATATGCATGCATTATGGTAATACTGATCCCCTAATCAGATCGCTAAGATAATATATCAATTCTTATTTACCCTAAAAAAAAAAAACATGATATATTATTGCGTGAGGGTAGTTATCTATGTAATAATAGAGGATGGTGTTTACAACTATCAAAGTAGATATATCATATGCCCACATGAAAGAACAAATGTCTTGTGATATATGAAAAAGGATACCTTTATAACAAATAATTCAATTAAAAATAACATAAAATCTTTGTTCATCATGTTTTATGGGTTCAGTCAAATTTTTAGGTTTTGATCCAATTGATCATCTTCCCTTTTTTCATTTTTACAAATCAAAATCAATATTAAACCGACAAAAAGTTTGGCGCATTCAATTTTAATCGTTGCAGTTTAATCCAAACTGGTCTTCTCAGTCCAACCTCCCTTTTGACACTCACATGTATCATGAACTATCAACATATACTATCTTTCTATCTTTTTTTCCTTCTGGTAACAATATATATTATCTCACAAGGCACTCGTTGCGACTTTGAAGCATATTTAGTCAAAGCAAGAATTGAAAAAAAATAAATAAATAATCCATCTCTCTCTCTCTCTCTCTCTATATATATATATAAAATAAGCAACTTGGAACTGGGAGACATAAGACTAAGTTAAGAAGGAGAGTCTAATAGTTGAAGAGACAGTAGCTAGCCATGGCCATCTCTGGAGTTGGGAAGCTTGTGTGCCTTGTTATGGCATTCATGGTGGTGGCTACACCCTATGTGGAAGCTTCTACCACTCGGAGGTGGACAGGAAACTCTATGCCTGCCTCAACTATCTGTGCAAGGGCGGTTCCGTCTCTTCTTCTTGATGCAAGAGAGTGAAGACTCTTTACTCTAAAGCTAATACCACCACCACCAACCATCGAGCCACTTGCTAGTGCCTCAAGTCTATCTACAGTTCCATCTCCAATATCAATCTCAGTTATGCTTCCAAACTCCCTAGTGCTTGTGGTATCAAAGTCAATTACAAGAATAGCACCTCCACTCACTGCTCCAAGTATGTTCTTCTTCACATCTCTATCTTTAACATCTGGATTTAATTTTGGTTCTTGGATTTCAATCTTCAATGTGAGTCATACATTAACTAAAGGGTTTTTGTTATGATTGCAGGGTGAAGTGAAATTGAGATGTAATTAGAGTTCGGACTTAAGAGATAGGATTAATGAAGGACGTTAAAGTTTTTTCTTCATATGGGATCCCACCGTTTATAGGTATGGAGGCGATGGTGCATTAATTGCTCAGATGTGTGATTTGAATACCTCTTGGGTTCCCCGTGAGGCCCATATGGAATTTTTGTTTTGGATTTTTTGGTGCCTTAATGTTTATTTTTGGTACAATGTCATTCTTTTATATGTTATCAAGAACTCATTATCACTCCTACTTTGATAGACGGATCCTCTCCCCGTGTGATGATCTCCTCACATGTGATCCACTACCTTGTAGAAACGCAACCCTAAAACGATGCAGAAGATAATGGAAAAACAAAACAAACAATGCACACAGATTTTACGAGGTTCGGCAAGATTACCTACGTCCCCGGTGAGATGAGATCCTGCTTCACTATCAATGGAGAATAGGGTTACAATGCTCTTCCTCACACCTCTCCGTATTGCTTGCATTACAGAGAAAGAAACCCTCGCTACAAATATATAGCGGAAAAAACCCTAATCCGGATCAAATTACAATTTCCAACCTAATCCGGATTAAACTACAATTGCCCTCAAATAAAAAATTCGAGCGGGAGGCTGCGCCCCTCTACACCCCCTGCTGTGCAGGGGGGCCTCCTGCCCCCCTTGCAACCCCCACGGCCCGCTAACCGGCTAGCGGGACCGCCGTCCTGGCTGTCTAGGTGCTGCACCAGTACTTCCTGGATTAAACTGCGACGGAATACAAGACATCATACACCAACAATCTCCACCTTGGCTTGAATTCTGTCGAGCCTCTTGTAAAGATAACTTGTAGACGTCTTCATCATTGTACCTCATTAGAGGCACAAACCCGCACCTGTTTGGTGCGTCCCTCATCTTCAACAATGAGTAATATTAATCAAGTTCAAACAGGACTGGAACTTCTCTGTAGTAACTGGCTTTGTAAACATATCTGCGGGATTGAGATCTGTATGAATTTTTCTCAACTGAATACTGCCTTCTGACACAAGCTCCCTGATCTTGTGAAATCTCACATCAATATGCTTTGTCCTTGCATGAAACACTTGATTCTTTGCAAGATGTATGGCACTCTGACTGTCACAATGTAACACTGCACCTCCTTGCTCCAACCCCAACTCACGAACTAGTCCAGCCAACCAGACTCCTTCCTTGGCAGCCTCAACTGCTGCCATGTACTCTGCCTCTGTAGTGGACAATGCAATTGTAGACTGGAGCATCGCCCTCCATGATATAGGTCCACCAGCCAATGTAAACACATACCCTGTCGTAGACCTCCTCTTATCTAAATCACCGGCATAATCAGAATCAACATAACCTGCCAATTCTGTAGAACTTCCCTTGCCACTGAACATAACACCTATATCTTTAGTCTTGCTCAAGTATCTGAAGATCCACTTAATTGCATTCCAATGCTCCTTCCCTGGATTACTCATGTATCTGCTAACAACACTGACTGCATGAGACAAATCCGGTCTGCTACAAACCATAGCATACATGAGACTCCCAACTGCGCTAGTATAAGGGACTTGAGACATCTGCTCCACCTCCTCATGTGTTGTAGGGCATTCCCTTTCAGATAACTTGAAGTGACCAGCTAACGGAGTGCTAACCAGCTTGGCCTTTTCTATATTGAAACGCTCTAGCACCTTTTCAATATACCTCTTCTGAGTTACCCAAAGTTTATCTGCATTTCTATCTCTAAGGATTTCCATGCCAAGGATCTTCTTAGCGGCACCAAGATCCTTCATCTCAAATTCAGCACTCAACAAAGACTTCAAAGAGACTATATCATGTTTGTTGTTTGCAGCAATGAGCATGTCTAGGAGATTGCTTAAGGCCATAAAGCGATCTCTTAAGTAGACAAACATGTCTTCCTTTCCCTGCACCTTGAAACCTTCAGGCTGCTCCATGTAAATCTGTTCCTCCAAGTCACCATGAAGAAATACAGTTTTCACATCAAATTGTTCAAGCTCTAAATTATACATGGCCACCAAAGTAAGTAGTACCCTGATCAAAGTGTGTATCACCACTGGAGAGAATATTTCATTGTAGTCTATCCCCTCCTTCTGTGCATAGCCTTTGGCTACAAGTCTGGCCTTATACCTTTCACGCTCCTTCTCAGAGGCTGCCTCTTTCTTATGAAAGACCCATTTACACCCAATAATTTTTCTTCCCTTGGGTTTTTCCACAATCTCCCAAGTCTTGTTCTTCTGTAAAGATTCCATTTCCTCCATCATAGTTGTCATCCATTTATCACGTTGTGCATCACTCAAAGCATCATGGTAGGAAGATGGATCACCTGTACCTACAGTGAGGGCATAGGCAACCATATCCTCAAACCCATATCTCATAGGTGCTTTGTGAGTACACTTCCCTTTATCCTTTGCCACAGTATAGGGAACTTCTACTGCTTCATATTGTCCTGGTAAGTCACTTGATGACTCATTCTCTCCTGTTGTGTCTAACTCACCTATCTCCACCTGCACAGTAGAACCTTCTTTATTTTCACCAACTGCTTGTGAATTGTAATTTGCCTTTACTACATGAGACTCATCAAACACAACGTCTCTGCTAACCACAACCTTCTGTGAACTTGGATCCCACAACTTGAATCCCTTTACACCTTTCTTAAAACCAAAAAAGATACACTGCTTAGACTTTGAGTCTAACTTGGAACGCTGCTCACTCTCAACATGTGCATAGGCTGGACAACCAAATATTTTTAGAATAGAATAATCTACTGGTTTTCCTGTCCATACCTCTTCAGGAATTTTACAATCAATCGCCTTTGATGGAGACCTATTGATGAGGAAACATGCCATGTTCACTGCTTCTGCCCAAAATCTCTTGCTCAACCCTGCATTCAGCCTCATACTCCGAGCTTTTTCTATAAGTGTTCTGTTCATCCTTTCAGCTACACCATTTTGTTGTGGTGTCTTTGGAACCGTGAAGTGACGTGTAATCCCTTCAGCTTTGCACAATTCTAGAAATGGCTTGTATGTGTACTCTCCTCCATTATCTGTTCTCAAGTATTTAATTTTCTTTCTTGTCTTCCTTTCTACCTCAACCTTCCATTCCTTAAATTTAGTGAACACCTCACTTTTATGCTTCATGAAGTAGATCCAGACTTTCCTCGAGTAATCATCAACAAAGGTCACGAAGTATTCTGCCCCACCTTTAGATTTTGTTGTTGAAGGACCCCATACATCGCTGTGTACATAATCAAGTACCCCTTTACTCTTATGTTTTGCAGTTTTGAAGCTAACCTTGCACTGTTTTCCGAACACACAATACTTGCAGAAGTTCAATTTACAAGTTTTTACTCCCTTCAACATTTTCCTTTTATGAAGCTCTATCAATCCTCTTTCTCCCATATGCCCTAACCGCATATGCCACAGATAGGTATCATCTGTATCAAATACTGCATCTGTAGTCACGGATGCTCCACCTATAACTGTGCTCCCTATGAGTCTGTATAGGTTTCCTGCTAGCTGTCCCTTCATGACAACCATTACACCCTTAATAACTTTGAGAACTCCACCTTCTGCTATGTACTTGCAGCCATTTGAGTCAAGTGCCCCTAAAGATATTAAGTTTTTCCTTAATTCTGGTACATGTCTCACATCTGCTAAAGTTCTTACTATCCCATCAAACATCTTGATTTTGATAGTGCCTATCCCAATGGTCTTGCATACGGCATCATTCCCCATTAGGACAGACCCACCATTATATGGTTGATATGTATCAAACCAATCCTTATGCGGACACATGTGATATGAACATCCAGAATCTAAAATCCAAGAATCAGAAGGTTGATTCTTACCTGATGATATAGAGAGTACATCTCCATCATCTCCATCTGAACTGTCAGCCACGCTAGCTTCCTCAGATGCTTTATCTACACCTTTCTTCTTTAAGTCCGCCTTCCTCTTCAAGCACTCTCTCTTCATATGACCTTCTTTCTTGCAATAGTAACAAGAGACCTTTGTCTTTGCCCCTTTTGATTTCTATCGACTCTTCCCAGATCCCTTCTGATTTGATCTCCCTCTTTCCTGCTCCTTGTCACCTCCGAAAAAACCTTCTCCTTGAGATTTCGTACTACTGGCCTTCTTCCTTGTATCATTGGACATGAGGGCAGCTGCGACTTCATCCATCTCAAGGGTTTCCTTCCCGTACAAGAGAGTCGTTACTAGATGATCATATGATTCTGGGAGCGACGACAGCAATAGTAACGCCTTGTCTTCATCCTCGATCTTAACCTCCAGGTTTGCAAGTTTACTTACGATCTGATTGAACATGTTAAGATGCTCTAATAGATCCGTACCTTCCTCCATCTGTAGAGAGTACAATTGCTTCTTCACGAACAACTTGTTCGTTAAGGACTTCGTCATGTAGATGCTTTCAAGTTTCGCCCATAACTGCGGTGCAGAATCGATACCCATAACATATTGTAGGGCATCATCAGAAAGATTTAATCGAATAGCACTTACCGCCTTTTCCTCCATCTCTTCCCAATCTTCGTCAGTAATTTTTTCAGGTTTCTTTGACTTCCCCAACAACGTTTTCGCCAAACCTTGCTGTATCAGAAGATCCTTCATCCTTTGACGCCAGAGGGTGAAATTGTTCTTCCCATTAAACCTCTCGATGTCATACTTGACATTCGATCCCTTCCCTGCCATCGTGATAGTAAACCCTAGAAAACGGAAACCTAGAGCTCTGATATCAATTTGTAGAAACGTAACCCTAAAACGATGCAGAAGATAATGGAAAAACAAAACAAACAATACACACGGATTTTACGAGGTTCGGCAAGGTTGCCTACATCCCCGGTGAGATGAGATCCTGCTTCACTATCAATGGAGAATAGGGTTACAACGCTCGTCCTCACACCTCTCAGTATTGCTTGCATTACAGAGAAAGAAACCCTCGCTACAAATATATAGCGAATAAACCCTAATCCGGATTAAACTACAATTGCCACCCTAATCCGGATTAAACTACAATTGCCCTCAAATAAAAAATTCGAGCGGGGGGCTGCGCCCCCCTACACCCCCTGCTATGCAGCGGGACCGCCGTCCTGGCTGTCTAGGTGCTGCACCAGTACTCCCTGGATTAAACTGCGACGGAATACAAGACATCATACACCAACACTAACTTAGGATATAAGACCCACATAAAGCAAAGAATGAAATCAGTCTTCCTACTACTTGAAAAAGATAGATCTAACACATACTATACATGCTAGAAAAAGAAATATGAAGATTGAAAATAAAAGATTAAGTCTAAGAGGCACAACTTCTGCAATGCATATGAAAATGGTATGCCTAGTATTACTAATGATGACAAATTCTTCATTACAAGAGTCCAGCACAATTTGAATATCACCTCCCTCTTATTCACTCCCAGAAGAGACCCATTCATGGAAGACCCTAAAGTAGGAGAAACATAAGGGGAAACTACCAAAGGAGGATTTCGACCACATTGCGAGTTGACTCTTGTCGTGTTAACTACATCTTCAACATACACCGCACCAGGGATGCCGGTTGTTGAATCCTTTGCGCTTTTCATCATCAAGCTTCTTTTTCCGACAGACCAAAACTTGATGCCCAAGCCTCTTTCAATAGTTGCACTGCTCAAAGCCCTCTTCAGAAACAACCTTTTGACAAAAACCATAAACCTTGGGATGTTCATGTTTCCAATCATTTCACTTGCACCTCCTCAATCCTTGAGGTTGAATCAGATTTGTTCACTTCCTCCAAAACTCTGGCATAATAACCCAACAAACCCTGATGGGTATGGCGATCCAAAGCCACAGGACATCCAGCAACTTTCACAATTGAAAGTAATACATTCTCATTCCAGTACTCAAGTGGAAGATCCAAAAACCTAATCCACACGAGTTTGATCAATGATTGTTTATCAAGGATATTGAAGTCTAGTTTCCACTGCTGAAACTGAATCAATTGATCTCTAATCCTCAAAAGGCTTCGCCTCCATACTGTCGCTTTATCTCTTTCATAATGAAACTAAAAAATAACGTAACCCTTGCCTAAAGGATGCATAATAACTTCCTAGCTTAGATTTCATTTCTCTCAAACTTCGAAAGGAAGATCATCTAAGGACAGCAAATGAAAATTAACACGCTTTATTAAGGAAAATCGGAAGAACTGCCTCTTCGCTTCATAATCATGTTGCAGAACTATAAACCTAGTAATGTTCCCAACCTGGATTGGCTCTGAAAGAGCATCATCTCAAGTCACGATGAGTTCCCAACAACCTTAGTGTATGAACGTTTAGGACCTGAAGGGGCCTTAGTCACCTCTTGCATACCATCTTGCTCCAGGATCGCAGGATCTAAGCGCCTTCTATCTCCACCAGCTTCTTCCTCCTTATCACATATAATATTTGGAAAATTACATGATCACCCATTTTAGGGTTTCTCTTTACAAAATTACCCATCAAAAGTTTCAGTTAACAAAATTACCCAAAATTAGGTTTCCATTTATAAAATTATTCACTTAAAGTTTAAGTTAACAAAAATACCCAAAATTGAGCTTGGATTTACAAAACTACCCACTCAAAGTTTTAGTAATAAAAAAGTACATGCTTATATGTGGAAGATGAACAATCACTATTTTGGGTAGTTTTGTAAACCCAAACCTGATTTTGGGTATTTTTGTTAATTGAAACTTTGTCTGGGTAGTATTGTAAACCCAAATCTAATTTTGGCTATTTTTGTTAACCAAAAATTTTTGTGGGTAATTTTGTAAAAGGAAACCCAAAAGTGGATAATCATGTAATTTTCCCTACAATATTCTCAACCAGATCATCCAAATCGTCAAACATTATTTCTACCTTAATTTATAGGTGAACATACAAAGCCTCAACACTATTCTCGACAACCTTTAGAGCTTTTTTTTTTTGGTTGGGTGGGTCGATGGGGGGTTGACAAGAGTTCTATTTGATTGCAAGGCAAATAAAGAAAGGCAAGTGAAATTTTAAATCAGTACTTAAAGCGGAAACTTTGTGATTAATATATTTTATTTTAATTTCCAATCAAATCCTTTTGATTAAAAAAAAAAAATACATGTGAAAATTTCGCGGAAGAAAATTATTTCTCTATCCTTGTATAGATTTCTTTATACCTTTTTGACATAATAAATAATAAAACCCACACTAACACTTTCTCACATATTCTAATCATGTGAACCTCATGTGGATCCCATATGGATAATACAATTTTCCTATCCCTCGGTGGTGTAACGTCCAAACTCCTTACATTGCCCTTGTAAAAAACCCTCCAAAATTTATTTACCAAATATGGTAAAATTTTAAGGTATATTACACAATCAAGATTATAAAAATTTCCCTTATTTTGGGAAACACACTTTTTGTCCGGGAGCGTAGATGCAAAATGACCACAGCACCCCTCTTGGTCGATGCCCAAGCATTCATTCTTATTGGCCAGGGTGCTGGTGCGAGGGCCACGCCCCTAGACAAAAAACATTTTTCCTTCTTTTTAAAACTAATTTCCCTTCCCTTCCCTTCCTGATGGAGTCATAATTATTCATAAAATTAATATTCAATTGTTAATTTTAAGTTGATTTTCATGAGTAATTTGACCACATATTGGGATAATCTTTGGTTGCAGGGTTTTCAAGAGATACGTATAGGTTTGATGCTAAACAGACGGATGTGGTTCAATCTAGAAGCAAGGGCATAATTGGAATTTCTAAGAGAAGAAAAGAATATAAAAATTAAAAAATATATAAAAAAAAGGAAAATTTAGGGAAAGAGAAAACCCCATGGTTCTCCTTCTCACCCTATTCCGCACGTTCTCTTCTCCCTCTCCTACTTTCGTTCATCTTCTTCTCTTTGCTTGTCCAAAATCGAATAGGAATCTCTCTCCCACTTTACCTAAAACATCTCTCATGTTCTCTCTCTATTTTTGTTTATCTCCCATCTCCTATTTTCTCTCCCCCATCCCTCAGTTTCTTTCTCTCCCACCGAATTACCCTTTGGTCGATCTCTCCCATCTCTCACCTAATTTCGGAAAAAAAGTCGCGGTACGTACGTGTAAACAATGTTCTTAAAACGTATTCCATAGATAGCCATGGATTTAACCACATATAATCTGAATCGTTGAAACCTTTCTCTCTCATTTTAACAAACACCGGTTGTGACAGTGACAGCAAGTCATCCCTAATTCTTTTCCTTCTCTCTCTCTCTCTCTCTCTCTCTCTCTCTCTCTCTCTCTCTCTCTCTCTCTCTCTCTCTCTCTCACGCTCTCCTCTCTGTGTGAATCTGCGCCCCCTCATATGTTTTGACCAAACCTCTTTTCTCTCGTCTCATATATAGATTTCTGTTTCTGATTGTCTCTGAAAACTTTTGACATCGAAATATGAAGTTCTGATCTCGTAGTCAAGAGATTGTAATATTTTGAATATTCAGATCCTCTCTCAAACAAACTTGAACTTGAATATATCCTCTTCAATCCGTATCTTAAGTCAACCCTTTTTCCGCCATTCTATATCCTTTGACGAGTTAGGGTTTCTCTTTATTCATATTCTCGAAGAACTTGGATTAGGACTTCACTTATTTTCTTTCATAATCCTATAATTAGACTCGAAAAGAGCTGATTAGATTTCCGCAAGGGTTAGGAGGAATTGTTAGAACGAAGAAGCTGATTTGATTCCTGGCAAGGTCTGAATTTGAAAGGGAACATGGCAGATCAGGTCTTGATTTTCATATTGCACTCTTCTTCAATTACTCTCTAGTCTCTTGTTGAGTTTTTCTTCGGATTTTCTTCTTCTGCTGTTTTGTATCTTTTCTAATTTTTCTTCTGATTTTCTGGTTTATATGGTATATTGATGCAAAGAAGCATGAATTTACAAGTAGATATAGTCATGAGAAGCACTAAATTGATCGTCCAATGGAATCAGATTTAATGAGCTTGCAATGTAATAGATATAGTCATTGGGGAGAAAAAAATTAGAAAGAGAGAAAAATTAGTGAGAGAAAGACGGATGTCTAGAAAGAAAGCAATTGAGAGAGAGAGAGAGAGAGAGAGAGAGAGAGAGAGAGAGAAATCAACTGTCATTATCCTACTCTCCCTGATTATTTGGAAGGGAAAATGTTAAAACGGTTACGTATCAAGTGAGGTTGTCACTCACTCTTGTTGTGACCATCACAGTAGGTTAAGATAAGAATGACTATGATCTCTCCACCCTAAAAATTGTAAACCGGTTACGATATAGAAAATTAATTGATGGTTTAGATTAATTCTTATTAAATGGACGGTTTATATTAAAAGAAAGTGAAAATAAGATTGCAATACGTATGTGCTGCTATTACTCGTCCTTTGTTTTTTTTTTTTCTTTTCCCTATTTT
>NW_024869157.1:0-9010 GCF_013358625.1 Macadamia integrifolia
TACCCAAATTCTCAAAGTTCAAGTCTAGATTAGCTAAAATTTAGGAAATTTGGTTGAGGGTTTATGTGGTGACCACCAATGGCTTATGTGGTCACCGTAATCCATTATACATGTATTTAATTTCATTTTCCCCAACCCAATTTAAGGTTTGAATGGTTTGTTATAAAAGATTTGGGCAAAAACCATTATTCTAGGGTTTAGTTGCCCAAATTGAGGTTTCTAGATGGGGTTTTCATAGGGATGAGTCATAGACTTGGATTGAACTCTTGATCTTGCTAAGGCAAGTTTCCTACTCCAAATCCCCATCCCAATTTATAGATTTAGTGAGTGGGGAGCTGATATTTTGTTGTGGTGGTCTCCATTAGCTTTAATGGAGAGTGGAAAAGATAGAGAGAGCGAGATACACGACTATCTAGAAGGTAGAGAAAGAGAGATGACTTACCTTCAACAGGAAGGTGCTCACCTTGCTCTTCTCCTTCTTCCTCCTTCCTTGCTCTTCTCCTTCTCCTTCTTCTCCTTTCTCCCTTCTATTGTTTTCACTTTGATAGGTGGAGAAATGAATGGCAAAGGTTTCTATTTATAGCCACTTAAATTAACTAAGGGTTGTTTGGGAGAATATTGGTTTTTTACCTATTATTAGGTTAATCCATCATTTGGCACTAACGGGACCACCTCAGGGTGTCTCGATACTTTAATCCATCCCTTAGTAGATTATACTAATTGATGGAGGTGATTTGAGGTGTACGGGTGCAAGGGCCTGGGCCACAGAGTCAAATAACCAGATTTTGGCCTGTATACTCACCAAAAGGTGTTCACCACCCAAGGCTGAATTGGTCCCTTTTTGTGTGGAAATGGATCATTAAGTTGAGTGGGGTCCTCCCAAGGTGTTTTCAATGTGTAGGCCCCACCTCTTGGTACATTTTATTATTAAAGCTCGAGAATTTTCCCCGTGAGGTGTGAGGGCTTGGATTGACCTTCTTTTCCTTGTCTGGAACCCCTTCCACTTATTGAGGCATGAGTAGCAGGTGCAAGTGGGTCGTCCTTCCCTTCCCAACAAAAGACAACCTCTACCCAGTACTTATTGGTACTGGTGTCCTCTGGTGCCTCATTTGTATATTAAAATAAAAATATTTTAGGGCACGGGTATAATGTCCCCCCTCCTTACAAGAAATTTCAGCCCCAAAATTTCATGTACCTATTAATCCGAACAATTGAGGATATTTCTCTTTTATTTCATCCTGACGTTCCCAAGACGCTTATTATTTGGAGTGATTTCTCCACTTGATCAGTACATAAGAAACAGTTCGATTACGGAGAATGTTGTCTCTCCGGTCAATGATCTCTTTCGACTGTTCCACGTACCTCCAATCAGTGTCAAGCTCCAAAGGTACATGTGTAAAAAATATGAGCTGGATTAGGAATTTAATTCTTGAGCATGGAAATATGAAATACATTATGGGCTCGTTCTAATTCGGGTGGCATAGCAACTCGGTAAGCTACTACTCTGACTCAACCCAATGTCTCATAAGGTCCCATGTATCAAGGACTTAGCTTTTCTTTCTTGTTGAACCTCTTCACTCCTCTAATTGGTGAGACTTTCAAAAAAAATTTATCACCCACCTCAAACTTGAGGTGCTTCCATCTAACATTAGTATAGCTTTTCTGTTTTGATTGAGCTGCCTTGATCCTTTCCCTAATTAGATCCACTTTCTCACAAGTAGCCTGGATTAGTTTTGGGCCTAGGATCCTTCTTTCTCCAACTTCATCCCAATATAAGGTGTTCTGCATTTCTTACCATACTGGGCTTTATAGGGTGCCATACCTATAGTAGCCTAGTAGCTATTGTTGTAGGAGACTTTATGAGTGACAAGTGCTCATCCTAACTATAGCTCATGTCCAGCACACAAGCCCATAACATATCTTCTAGTGTTTGTATGGTCCTCTCTGACTACCCATCTGTCTGTGGATGAAATGCTGTACTAAAGTCCATTTGTGTCCCCATTGCCTTCGATAAACACTTCCAGAATTTAAAGGTAAATCTAGAATCACGGTCGGAGACAATACTAACTGGTACCCCAAGTAGTTGGGCAATATTATCAACATATAACTGATCCAACTTCTCCATGGGATGAGTAATTTTCATAGGAATAAAGTGGGCCACTTTGGTCAGCCGGTCTATGATTACCCAGATTGTGTCATTCCCCTTATGAGTATGTGGTAGTCCTGTGACAAAGTCCATGGTGATATGTTCCCACTTCCATTCTCTTATGGGAAGGGGCTGTAACTGTAGATACCCAATTTTGTCACCCTCCCCCAGCTATAATGACTTATGGATCTTGGACATGACTTCTCACTTCCGATCTATAGAGATGACAATTGACTGAGGTAACCCAATCAAGGAGCATTCCATACTCACTCAAAAACCATTACAAATCCCATATGAGAGAAAAGAAGGGTCCAATCATGATTTTTCATATACGAAGGAATCCGATCCAAAGTGACCTTACGGATGCATAATACTCAGAATTACGATTTTAATGATATATAGCACGTTAAAATTGGACCATCGGATCTCTCGTAATCATTCCCAGAAGTTATTCCATAAACACCCAAACCCCGCCCATATGAGCACCCACGCCTTGCCTTGAGTGCCTTGACTCAGCCTATGCAAGCACCCACACCTTGCCTTGAGTGCCCAAACCCGACCCATACGAGCACCCATACCTTGCCTTGAGTGCCCAAACCCCGCCCATGCGAGCCCCCATGCTTTACCTTGTACTCCTACCCACACCCTGTATATGCCCGACCAAGCCTAACGTGCCCCTGACCAAGCCCCGCGTATACCTAACCAAGCCTCGGGCATACTTGACCAAGCCCCGCATATACCCGATCGAGTTCTAGCACCCATACCCGAGTTCCAGCACCCAAGCTAGAGTTCCAACACCCATGTTGGAGTTCCAGCACCCATACTAGAGCCCAACACCCATACTAGAGCCCCAACACCGATGCTGAAGCACCAACACCCCTGCTGAAGCTCCAGTACCCCTGTTGAAGCTCTCGTACCCCCACTGAAACCTCCAACACCCCTATCGAAACCTCTAACACCCCCATCGATGATCGAAATCCCCCTTCTAGTGATTAATTTAGAGAAGGAATTCCCTCTTCACCCGCCTATGTACCCTACACTGCCCCATTAGCGTACCCTACACCACGACCTCCCATTGGTCCAAAAATGACTCTTTTTACCTTACTAGCCCAAAAAATTTACCTTTCCCCCCATTGGCTAAAGAAAATTACCCTCCACCCCTTTGGTCCAAAATTTTCTACTTTCACCCCATTGGTTTAGAGAAATTACTTTTTATCCCCATTAGTTAAGGAATTTTCTCTCTCCTCCTTATTGGTCTAAAAATTTTATAAATACCCCCTCCCTTTGGTTTGACACACCACAACAACCCCACAACAAGAAGTCTCCTAGTGAGCATCCCATAGTACTGAAGCTCTACCCTCTCTCCTCCCCTTTCCCCCTTGAGGTTTTTCAAGTCTTCGGGGAGATCTTCATAAGATCCGAAGTGTTCTTCAGGCCTTCGAAACTCTTCAATCCCTTGCCTTCTTTGAGTGAGAATTTTTGTAGGAAAAGTTTCCCCTTAGTCTCCCAACCCCTCTTTTGAGGTTCTTGAAGTCTTCGGGGGCATCTTCATAAAGATCCTTCGAATCTTTGAAGTGTTCTTCAGGCCTTCGAAGTTCTTCAACCATTTAGGTTTCAGCCCATTCCTACTGGAAGTTCTGCCTAAGTGCCACCTACACCTAACCCTCCCATTGCCTATCCCTAACGGAAGCTTTACACGAGTGCCACCTTAGCATAGCCTTTCCATTTGCTATCCCTAGTGAAAGTTCTGCCCAAGTGCCACCTCAGCCTAGCCCCCCCATTGCCTATCCCTAGCAGAAGCTCTGCTCGAGTGCACCTCAGCCTAGCCCTCCTATAGTCTATCCCAAGCGAAAGCTCTACAGAAATGCCATCTCAGCCAAAATCTAAAAGTAACTATTCCTAACTGGAACTCTGTCAGAATATCATCACAGTCAGAATCTCTCGAAAAAGGAAGTTAGAGGTCAAGACCATCTTCCCCTGAGCTAGGAGAATAAAAAAGAAAGTCCGTATTGACATCACCAGGGGGTCCACCCCTTTTGACCCGAAACAAGGGTCAAGCTCAAGTATGATTTCTTAATAGAATTAATATAATGTAGACTTTATATTGACCTTGTTTTAGTGTACATAGTTATTTAAATTTAGTCAATGTATATATGTATGATAACTTAGTCATACATGCAGAATAGGAATAATTATGAAAAATGTTCGTTCTTAAGCATCTAGTAAGATGACCAGTTGAACCGGGTAGATTGGGTGCATAACACCTTTCCAATTCTATAACCTAACACTACCTTAATTCTCTGGAGCATACCAACTTTCGGGCCCTTTTCTTAGGAATTGGGCCCATCCCCTGGTCCTAGGCCCATAATCCTAGGTGGCGACTCCAAACCCTTTTGCATGATCCTAATCCCCATATTGGACCATCATCGAATCCTCATCTCGAATGACAAACTTTACACTCCTACGAAATAGGCCTCCATATATCTCCGAGTAGCAATACGGCAGTGCAAGGCCCGCAAGTAAGCTCACATGACACACCCCTTCCTCATGAAAGAGAAAGAGAAAAGAGAGGACAGAATGAACACAAGTCCTTTTCCCCCTCCCAAAAAGGGAGGGAAGAGAGATCTCATCTTTCGGCCACTACCTATGGGTATATGTCAAGCTTTCGACTCTAGATGCTATCATTTGTTTGTAGTCTTGAAGAGAAATTTTCCTATGATACATTCTAGTCATAAAGAAATGCTCTCTTAAGTGGGTTTCAAATAAAAGGTGTCCTTCCTCCTTAGAAATGAAATGTGGATGATTTGGCATATGCGATCTGGGCTGATTTCTGTCATAGTCCTGCAAAATACCGAATTATCTAAAAGACCCAAGGAAATTAGGAGGAAGGTCACCTAGTGGGGTAAGATTAAGGAAAGCATAACTTTATTAGAAGAGAATATATCAATAGGGGTATTTCGGTCAAGCCATTTGTATGTATCTCCCACTCATGGCATTGAGTGGACTAAGGGCATCAACCCGTACCCACTCCCTATCATTAAGTGGACTGAATTTGGATGGATCATTAGTTGTTAATCTAGTGAATGAGTGAACAAGGGGTTGGGGATACAAGAATCCTAAAATAAGCCATTTTTGGTTTAGGCACATTTCCACACCTCAAGTATTCTCCATGGTCCGTTTAGACACGTTAGGATAATCAGTTGACTCGCTTAAGTCTAGTGTTCCCTCCATCATCTATTCGAGATTGTCTTTCTCCAAGTGATCACAAGTCAGTGCACTTAGATCCACCCAACATGGAAACACTAGAACAAGCATGGGTCCACCCAGTAGAGACGTTACAAGCTAAAATTGCTGAAGTCAAGAATGGATTAGCTCAAATGTTGCACTTATTACGAAACCTACCTAGGATTGATCTTGGGGCTGACACAACTCCTCCTCCAACAGAGCCAGAACCAATTAAGCCTAAAAGTCATCAAGGAAATTCCTCCAGGTATCCCCCTTCGGCTGTAATTAATGATGAAGAAGAGGAATTTGCGGCATGTGTTCAAAAGGAACCTCCAAAGACAGAGAGGGAAAGGAAAATGAGAGAAAAACTGGAGAAGCTTGAGGATATGATCTGAGCAAGGAAAAGTCAGGAGATTCAAACAGTAGATTCTGATGAGATAAGCTTCTTTTCTGGGGTAAGAATCCTTGAAAAGATCAAGTGTCAAACCGACAGATTTGATGGGTCAGAGGATCCTAAGGCTCGTTTGGTGATATTCCTCAGTATCATGAAGATATGACAACTTGCTAACAATCAGATCAGGTAGGTATTCATGTCAACATTATTAGGACTGGGACTAAGGTGGCTCACGCAATTGGAATCCACTCAAACATAGGATTGGGCGGTAGTGGTGAAAGCCTTCACTAAGCAGTACTCATACAACACCAAAGTGGTCGTGAAGCGTTGAGACAGTAGCCCAAAAAAGGATTCATCGCCTTCTTAATGAGGTTTAGAGACAAGGCCACTATGATGACAGACCAAAATTCTGAAGCAAAATAAGTAGAAATATTGATTGAAAATTTTTCTAAGCCTTATTATGATGTTCTCTACTACCAACAGCTGTAGACTTTTGATGCCTTGATAGCCACAGATACACATGTGGAAAACAGAATCCTAAGGAATCCCCAGTATCAAGGGTCCTCCTAAGATGTGGGAAAGAACACCAGAGTTGGATGAGGAAAGGGCCCCGAAACCAATGTGGTAGGTATGGTCCAACAGTCAGTATCACCTATCACCTCTTCACAACCTTTTGTGATATAAGCAGATGCTCCTGTTTAGAAGGCTCATCGGCCAAGGAGACAATTCACCGATTTAGGTATGTCCGTGGCAACAGTGTATGAGAAGCTAAAGAGACAAGGATTGCTAGGGATAGTGACTCCAAGGGTAATCAACAACCCTCCCCAACCTTGGTAAAGGAACCATGAATATTATGCTTACCACACTCAAAATGGGCATACCACTGAAAGATGCCTAGCTTTATAGCATGTAATTCAAGATTTGGTAGACAACGGGACCATTGAAGTCTAGGCCAAAGAGCCTCCCAATGTCATTACCAACCCATTCTCTGATCATACAACAATCAATGCACTAGAAGGAGAATCAATAGAAAGTGACCCCAGTCAACTCATCAAACCACGGGCTCGAGGAGATTACTTGAATGTACATACCTACAAAAAACTGATGGGACGAGAAGCCAAAGTCAAGAAAACTCCCAAGAAAGAAGAGTCATTAGGAGAAGAGTCAAAAGATGAGAATCAAATACCCACCTTCCCTCCTTCATCACCGATCCTAGAAAAGGTATCCACTATCTCATACCATGCACCTTTGCCATTGTCTTCCCTCTCACCATACCATCAGAGAGTAGGAACCTATTCATCACCCTACCATCCACTATCTTCATCAGAATATCCTATCTCCTACATCACATCCCCTTCATATCACCCCACCTCATATCCTTCATCACCCTTATATCATTCCCATTCCCAAGGGTCGGTAGACAACCCATCAAATTCAAAAGAAGGATGGATTGGTGGGTACAATTGGAAGAATATATTTACATTGCCCGAATCTCTAGAAATAACTTCATCAATAGAGTCAATAAATGTTATGGGGGAAAGTCAGGAGAATGACCCTACGTCTTTGATTCAGTCAAACACACCTTAAGAGCAGGTTCCCATAGAAATTGGGCTGGAACAATTACATATCACGGAATATGAGAAGGATAGTTACATCACGGGAAGATCAGAAATAGCATTGATTCAAGATAAGTTCTCGTCTAACAATCCTACAATTTCAATCCCATCAAAGAGGCACAAACTACCCAGATCCTCCTAAAAAAAGAGTGGGAAAGGAAAGTGAAACTTGTTTGGTGTTTGAATCTTCCCACTGATATGAAGAGTCACATCTGTTCCTTCTTACGAGAAGCATGAGCTCAAGAGCTCCATGATCTCAAGCCTAGGCCCTTCTTCAGAAGAAGTGTGTATGTCAAATAGAGAAGAGCACAAAGAATGATGATCTGCAAGTACTGTGGCCGAATTAATTGCAATGGAAAGGTTCTTGATGGTGGCCAGAAATGTGACCAATGACTAGGGATGGCTTCAATCAATAGGATCGAAAGGTAGGACTTCATAGAGAGAGGATTGAGTAGTCTCCACTACCTTTCACCCCTCATGAAGTTTGGTTTCAAGGAATATGAGGCCAGCCAATTCATGTTCGTAAGCAAACAGTCAAAAGAATGAAGCAACCACAACACTACTAAAGAAATAGTTGTGACCATCTTAGAAGAAGATGATGGTCCATCTGCTTATCCATCAGTCCATTGAGCCACTCCAGAACTGGACAAGCACTGGAGAGAAATTTAAGTTTACTCATGCTACCAAGTCAACTAGCTTGAATACCACTGATAAAAGCGTCAAGTTAGTCGTCGAGTTTGTTGTTGAGTCTTCCATCTATGATTGCGCGTCAGCATTCCCTCTTAAGGAAAGTCCAGAGTCCATGTATGTCGAGTCTGTTACTCCTTTCATTAATAAAATTTCTGATTTTGAGTATGACTTGCCTCATTTTTCTGATGATGATCTTAATAAATATCATGAGTTAATAAAGCAATGCAAACCAAAGAAAGCCCAGCCCATTTGTGAGGATACCCAGGTTATTAATTTGGGAGCCGACCAATGCCCTCGAGAGGTACAAATTGGTACTACCCTAGATTATGAAGAAGCAGAGTAGATGATCGGTCTTTTGAAAGAGTTCGCTAAAGTCTTTGCCTAGTCTTATGAAGATATGCCTAGGATAGACCCCAATCGTGCAACATCGTTTGCTGACCGACCCCAGGGTAAAACCTGTCAAGCAGAAGTTCAAAAGAACACGTCTAGAATAGAGTGAAAATATCAAAGAAAAAGTTATGAAATAGTGGAATGCAGGATTTCTACAAGGGATGAAGTACTCCCAATGGTTGGCAAACATAGTACTAGTTCCGAAGAAAGATGGAAGGGTACGTATATATGTTGATTTCCAGATGATGATACGTGGGGGCATGCCTTGTTATCATATATTATTAGGTTACAATTAAATGAACACGCACCCAAAAGGTCATAAGAAGACAACCTTCACCATTCAGCAGGGAGCTTATCGTTACAAAGTGATGCCCTTCAGATTGAAAAATGCCGGGGGCAACTTGTTAGCTATATGAACCAATCTCGGATCAAGGATCCCATTTCTAGGGCAAAGTATCAAGAGGCACCAGTCTGTCACCTACAGACCACTAACTGAGTAGGGAAGTGGAAGCAATCAACAAGAATTTCAAAGCCACCCTTCAAAAAAAA
>NW_024869157.1:9030-33680 GCF_013358625.1 Macadamia integrifolia
AAAAAAAAAAAAAAAAAACCAAAGAAAAAAAAAGAGAAGAAAGAAATTGGCTGAGACTCATAATGATTAGGTAGACAAGTTACCACTTGCTTTATGGGTATATCAGACTTCTATATGATCTTCGACTAGGGACAACTCCTTTTTCATTGGTATATGGAGTTAAGGCAATACTACTAGAAGAGATTCTAGTACCACCTTTCAAGGTACTTTTGGACAACTAGTTAACTAAAGGAGAATGGGTAAAGACTAGGCATGACAAACTCAATTTTCTAGATAAAAGGAGTATAAAGGCCATGGATAATCTGAAAAAATATCAACTGAGAATGGCAAGGGCCTTCAACAAATATGTGAAGCCTCATCACATAGAAGAGGGTGAGCTTGTTCTTCGAGAGCAAAGAACCCCAATTTATGACCCAAGAGGAAAATTTAGACCCAACTAGAGTGGCCCATTCACTGTTAAAGAAATTCCACTAGGCAAGACTGTGAAACACATGGACCTCAATGGCAAAGAAATACCCGGACTGGTCAACATGGATCAATTCAAGAAATATTATGTCTGATAGGGTGAATAGCCTGAACTATGCTTGACCTAATTCATCTCAAGGGATACGTAGGCAACTTGACATGTGCAAGTGTGGTCTCAACAATCTCAAGGCAATAAATTGGTTCTTAGATTAATAATTAAGGCGGTAAATTGGTTCCTAGATTAACAATCTCAAGGCAATAAATTGGTTCCTAGATTAATAAATTGTGTCCCCCAAGAATCGCCATTTTGCATGTAAGGCCATTAGGTATCTATCATCCACCTATGGTCTTTCAAATTCTTATCTAGAATTTTGTCCCCCAAAAGTCACCGTTTGGCACTAGTAATCAAGGTCAGTTCATTCCTCACCCTTGATTGGTCAAAAACAAAAAGAAAGCTTGATGCAACAGTGGTAAAAAGTTTGGTTGTATTAGCAGTCGATGAGTAACCTTTAAAAAAAAAAATCATCTCTCTCCTTTTTTTGTTACCAAAAATTAAAAAAATCATGGATTCTTTAGATTTAATCTTGGACATTGAGGCACCAGGACTGTGGGAATCTATGAACATTTTGGATACACGAAGCTACATCATCACTTACTCCAATAGGCTTGCGTGGTTTCCCTACCCAAAGGTAGAGTGGTTCAATCATCTTTGAAGAAGGACTATTAATAAGAAATCCAAAGCTTCTTCATATGGGGGAAAAAGGAAATGAAGCAATTTGTCATCTACGGGAAGGTTGACAGTCTGAGGGTTGCTAGGATCTTCAATGAGTGCTTGCCGTTAAGAGGAATCCATCGGAGGAGATCGCAAGGTGCATATCTATTTTTCATATTCTTCAAACTCCCAGACTTGGGGCATTTCCCACCCTTATGGAAGTAGTTAAGCAGCTGAAGGAAGAAGGTGACATCGTCTCTGTAGTTCTTGTAAAAAAAACACTCGGGGGATTTGGCAACACAACCCCAGTTTGTGGCCCACCAATCCTCCTTTGGTCTCATGGGTAGGAAAGTCATTTCCCATTTTGATGGATTACTCAACGAGATGATATTTGGATTTTCACGTTATTCCAGTTATTCTAAAAGACTTAAGTTATGGAATTAATTGAGCCTTAAATTCAAACTCATGAACTCAAAAAAAAAAAAAAAAAAAATTCAAAATGCTAAAAGATAGGCTTTCATTCCAAATAAAATGCCAAGCCTAAAATCAAAAAACAATGAACATGGTGAGGGAAAAAGAAAAAGAAAAAGAAAAAGAAAAAAAACAATATCTGTGTTTTGTCGGAACAACGGGAATAGATCTCTAGGGATCACCATCATCATCTGTGCCATACTCGGAGCTATCTACGGAAGTCATCAAGTTGCTAGACATGATAGTATAATGTGCTGACCATGAACTCGTCAGTTGTTCCATGAGGTCCTCAATCTGGGTGGCCTGGTCAGCATTCTATTCCCTTAGAGAAGCAATCCACCCATTCGGGGAAGCACGAAAGGTGGTCAAAGCAAAGAGTAATAATAATAATAAAAAAAAGAGAATCAAAGATAAAAAATAATAATAATAAAAAAACAAAAAATAAATCAAATCAAAATTCAAAAAAAAAAAAAAAATCAAGAATCAAAATCCAAAACACAAAATTCAAATCAAAATGCAAAAGCAAAAATCAAAATCCAAAATTCAAATCAAGATGCAAAAAACAAAATCCAAAATTCAAAAAAAAAAATCAAATTTAAAATTCCAAGCAAGATTCAAATCAAATTTCAAATCAAAATCCAAAAAACCAAAATAAAAAATCAAAGGTCAAGAATCAAGATCAAGAGTCAATGATCAAAAATCCAAAAAAGAATCAAAGATAAAAAAAAAAAATATCAAGAGTCAAAAGTCAAAGATCAAAAATCCAAAAAAGAATCAAAGAATTACATATCAAAAATCCATAAAAAATCAAGTCAGGAATCAAATCTCAAGATCAAAGATCAAAGATTGTCAAACTAAAATTCCAGAATGGCATGAGAAAGGATTGCCAAACCAAATTGGCATGAAAAGAGATTGCCAAGCTAAAATTTAAGAATGGCATGAGAAAAGATTGCCAAACCAAATCGGCATGAAAAAAGATTGCCAAACTAAAATTCAAGAATGGCATAAGAAAGGATTGCCAAACAAAATTGGCATGAAAAAAGATTGCCAAACTAAAATTCAAGAACGACATGAGAAAGGATTACCAAATCGAATCAGCATAAGAAAAAATTGCCAAACTAAAATTCGAGAATGGCATGAGAAAGGATTGCCAAACCAAATCAGCATGAGAAAAAATTTCTGAACTAAAAGTCAAGAACGGCAGGAGAAAGAATTGCCAAACCAAATCAACATGAGAAAAAATTGCCAAATTAAAATTCAAGAATGGCATGAGAAATGATTGCCAAACCAAGTACTAACACCTTTTGCAAGATAGAGTTTCTTTATTACAATCGGGAGCCCAGGTAAGATCCTAAATTTTAAAGTAGTTAAGAGATGTTACCTGTTGCATTTTCAACTTCGTATTGCTGAGCAAGATGGCGGTAGTACAACTCTGGGTGACAAAATGTGATCGTTCTTTTCTTTGCCCTTCGACTGTTGGCGTAGGCCTTGGCCAAAGAGGGACATTTTGTAGACATCTAATTTTATCACTATCCCTTAGCTATGATGACTTACGGATCTTGGACACAACCTCTCGCTTTCGATCGACAGAGATGACAATTGACTGAGGTAACCCAACCTAGAAGCATTCCATACTCACCCAAAAACCCTAAAAGTCCTGTGCGAGAGAAAAGAAAGGTCCAAACCCTTTTGTATGATCCCGATCCCTGTATTAGACCATCATCAAATGCCCATCTCAAATGACAAAATTTAGACTCTTGTGAAATAGGCCTCCATGTATCTCTGAATGGCATTACAGCGGTGTGGAGCTTACAAGGTAAGCACATATGACACACACCTCCCTCATGAAAGAGAAAGAGAGGAGAGAGAACAGAATGAATGCAAGTCTTTATTCCCCTCCCCAAAAAGGGAGGGAAGAGAGATCTCATCTTTTGGCCGCTACCCTCATAGTAACAAACCATGTGGTCTTTGTCTCTTAGCTTTGATTTTTTAGCAATTCAAGCACTTGGCTACGTGAGAGCCTACATCGCCTTTCATGCTGCTCCACCAATAGCACTTCTTCAAGTCCTTGTATATTTTTGTACTACCTGGATGGATCGAGTAGGGTGAACTGTGAGCTTCTCTCAATATCAATTCCCTCATCTTTTCATCCTTTGGTACATAGAGCCTATCCTTGAACTTGAGGACTCCATTTTCATCAACTTAAAGTTTAGGTTTTTTTTGTCTTCCTTCCTTGACATCATTTACTATCTTTTGAAGACTTTCATCTAATACTTGGGCAGCTTGGATTTTCTCTATGAATGATGGTTGTATCATAAGTGCAGACAAAGTCACTGTTACCTCATTTATTAGTAGTTCCAAGTCCATTCTTCTAGCTTTTTCAATTAGCTCTTTGTTCACAGTCAAGGTTGTTAGGGACAATTGTTGGGACCGGTGCACATGGGGGCTCTGTATTGGGCGTCGCACCGGTGGCCCAAAGTCTCTGCCCAGATCCCGGCTCGAACCGCTGTCGCGCAGGCTGGACATTAAGGAAATAAAGTTGCACCTTCTCCACAAGTCCGGGCTTTTGGATGACTGGCAAGCGTTTGATCCTACAAGTGGTATCAGAGCAGGTGGTTGCGGGTTCGAGTCTCCCCAAGCGCATGGGTGCTCTGGTATTTGGGTGTCGCTTTGGGGGGGGGATTGTTGGGACCGGTGTGCATGGGGGCTCTGTATTGGGCGTTGCACCGGTGGCCCAAAGTCTCTGCCCAGATCCCGGCTCGAACCGCTGTCGCACTGGCTGGACATTAAGGAAATAAAGTTGCACCTTCTCCATAAGTCCGGGCTTTTGGATGACTGGCAAGCGCTTGATCCTACAAGTGGTATCAGAGCAGGTGGTTGCGGGTTCGAGTCTCCCCAAGCGCATGGGTGCTCTGGTATTTGGGCGTCGCTTTGGGGGGGGATTGTTGGGACCGGTGCGCATGGGGGCTCTGTATTGGGCGTCGCACCGGTGGCCCAAAGTCTCTGCCCAGATCCCGGCTCGAACCACTGTCGCGCTGGCTGGACATTAAGGAAATAAAGTTGCACCTTCTCCACAAGTCTGGGATTTTGGATGACTGGAAAGCGCTTGATCCTACAAGCGGGCTTTTGGATGACTGGCAAGCGCTTGATCCTATAAGTGGTATCAGAGCAGGTGGTTGCGGGTTCGAGTCTCCCCAAGCGCATGGGTGCTCTGGTATTTGGGCGTCGCTTTTGGGGGGGATTGTTGGGACCGGTGCGCATGGGGGCTCTGTATTGGGCGTCGCACCGGTGGCCCAAAGTCTCTGCCCAGATCCCGGCTCGAACCGCTGTCACGCTGGATGGACATTAAGGAAATAAAGTTGCACCTTCTCCACAAGTCCGGGCTTTTGGATGACTGGCAAGCGCTTGATCCTACAAGTGGTGGAGGTGCGGGGAAATTAACTCTTTTTAATGTATAGGTCACAAGTGTGACTGCAAGTTAAAATAATGCGGAGAAAATAAAACAAGAACAACCACAACACAAGATTTATAGTGGTTCGACTCAATCTGAGTCTAGTCCACTCCCTACAAGAATCCTCTTGTATGGTATTCCACTAGTTCTCCCTTTCAGTATAGTAGGTAGGGAAGAAAACCTTTACAATCTTTTTCACGGATAAGAGTATCCTTACAAATCCCCTTTATAGGTAGAGAGGCACCTTTACAATCTCCTTTGCAGGTAGAGATGCACCTTACAATCTCCTTTAAGGTAGAGAGGCACCTTATACTCTTTTAAGGATAAGAGGATCCTTACAATCTCTTAAGGATGAGAGAGTCCTTACACAAGCCTAAGTACAGTCTAGACTTCATGTAAAGTAGAAAATAAAGAAGTGGAATAAAAGAGGATTACCTCCGATGTGGTGCAAATGAAATATGCAATGATGATAAAATGGATGCACCTTTTGAAGTCTTCTTTATGCTTGTAATGTAAATGCCAAGATGTAGATAAAGACTTGTAGATGGTCTTGAGTTCCTCTTGAATGTAAAATGAAGAACTTAAACTCAAGAGATGGTGTAGACCAATTCTCACTTCTAATGCTCAAATAATGCTTCTCTAAAGTTGGAATTTATTGTTAATTAATGAGTAGTATTAGAGGTATTTATAGGTGAGCTTAGTGAAGCATTTTAGGCAGGGAATCAAGCTCTAACGGACATATTCTGGGTCTACCGGTCGACCGCCATCGGTAGCCGGTCGACCGCCAAGAGCCGTTGAGGCAAAATATAGCTGTTGGGGCACTTCCAGGCAGTNTGGTTCTGCATCTCGGTTCAGTTCTGATCCATTATTCTTTTTCTGACCCGAAAAAGAATAATCATTTGTACGGGTGACCAAACGAATGTGTACTTTTAATTGAACACGTCCATCTTGCTCAGAATTTCATCCTCTTCGCAACCAAGAAAAGAAATAGGACCTCTTTACGTGTAAAATTGAAGATATAGCTCCCGATAGTCCTTAAGGCCTTGAAAATATAAAACCTGCAAAAAGAGAGTAAAACCCAAGGTAGCTCCATTCTAAATATGTAAAATGCATGTTTTACTACCCTAGATTTCACATATAAGTGTGCTCATCAACCACCTATGGTCTCGGACAGATCCGATCGACCGGGGCTTCTAGCCGGTCGACCGCCAATATGACATACTTTGTTTTGACAGAATGCTATCATACTGACCAGTCATCAGTGTTTTGACCATAACATTTTGGTCTGAACTTGGATTGACTTGAAATTAGTTGCGTTGGAATCACAACTCAATTTGCTACAACTTCTATGAATATTTCATCTCCTGATACCAACTCTAAGATTATCCAAAATACCCTTAAGTCAGGTTAATGTGGTTTTCACAGAATTTCATTAGAACATATTTTTCCTAATATGTTTCTCACCACTTAGAGAGACTTTCCATACTTAGTCAAGGTATGCTCTATGGTCATTCTAGTGTGATGCAATGCACATACATGTGGTGAGTTCATATATATATATATATATGTGGAGGTTACAAATTACATTGAAAATGACCAATCTATCCTAGTGGTCTTCTTCTTCACTTGAACCTTCCACTCTTTGGCACTTTATCTTCTTTTCTTCTTATTTACAATTCCATGTCTTTAAGCTTCATGTCTTGACATCTTGAAGCTTAAATTCTTATGATATATTCTTCAAGCATTGATGCCAACTTGTTGATACTCTTCATTTGATGACTTCAATCTTCATTTATTCGTTTCATTCACCAAATTCGATCTTTGATATGAAGTCTCTACAAAACAATACTTAAAGGAAAATTGTGACATACCTTCATATGTTTGTTATCATCAAAACCAACTATAGGAGTATGGGCATATCCCTAACATATACCACCGAGGTTACCGACTGTCCTAATGACCCACCGGGCGTTATGTCTAACCACCACAGTGACCCGACAACCGCGACCACTGCTTTCCCCCAAATGATAACCCAACACCTTAACCCCTGTTGGGAAGGGTCGTAGCACGGGAAGGTGATAAACCTGATACCGCATGCTCCTATATGACAATAGTACGATTGTATAGTGCCACCGCGTCCCATACCATGGGCCACCTATGCACTCGTTTCCAAGCCGACTACGGCATCTATTCTATTTATGCATCATGCATAATGATGTCAACATTCATCACATAAGCATATCATCACTTGGCATTTAGAAAGTAAACACAACACACATGCATAACAATGTGAGGATGACTAATCTACATAGCATATTCATGATGGCATGACTAGACTAGATACAATTAAATGAATGCCAAACAATGCCTTGAAACAAGGTCAAACGTCCTCTCCCCACTTACTTATAGCGTACAAGGATTCCCGTTCGGTACAGGTGAGATTCAGTGCGAGAAGCGTAGGATTTGGTGAACCTAACATGATTGAGCGGGGTTAGTACTTCACCATTTTGGAATCAAAATTAACACGATCCAATGACGCAATTATGTTTAAAATCCTAAAAGGTCACACGTCCGATTTGGGTCCAATCAGACGTAAAAATCACAGTCGGGGCCTCACAGGTGGGTCAGATAGCCCTCCTGTCTGGCCCACCGGTCTGGACCGACGGGCAGGTTGGCCCACTGGTTGGCCCGCCGCTCTGGCCTGTTGGTTGGGCCAGGGGGACTGTTAAGACCGACGGGCAGGGTGGCCCGTCGGTTGTGCCCGAGGGCCCTGCCCTCTTAGGCGGGTGCTCACAGGCGGGCCAGATGGCCCACCGGTCTTGCCCACCTGTCTTGGCGAGAAAACTGCTATTTCTTCCCAACTTCCTCCATTCTTTGGGGATTCAAATAGGGCTTTTCCCAACCCATTTTTCACACTTTCAATGTCTTATATGATGGTTCTAACCTAGATCTAGGTTAGATTTAAGGAATGGGAAGCCATCTTACCTTCTTTGCTCAAGAACACCTTCAAACCCTCAAAATCACTTCAAACCCACAATGCTTCTCCAACCTTGTCAATACCTCTTCAAATCCTTCAAGATCAACACATAAATCATCTATTAAACTTTAGATTCATCATTTCAAATGGGATTTATAAGATCTCAAGAAACCCTACTCGAATCAAGGGTTTTTCCTTGGGTATGGTGAAGGTTTAAGGAACCCAACTTTGCTTACCTCTAAATGTAGATCTAGTGTTGAAGATCACTCTCCCGGCGCCAGAAAGGGAAGATCAAGCTTCGGCGCCGTTGAAATCCTTCTCTTCTTCCTCTTCCTTCTCTTCCCTTCTTCTTCCCTTTCTTTTCTCTCTCCTCTTTACTATCCTCACCAACGTACGAGTGTCATAAATGAAAAGAAAAGAAAATCATAAATGTTATATATATACTTCTTAAATAACTAAATAGTTCACATGGATGGGTCACTCAGGTGGGTGGGTGCACCCACCTGTCCGCCCATCTGAGGGTCAAAACTTGGAATTTTGACAGAGTTCGGGCCTTGGCGCAAACCCCACCCTTGGCATAC
Organism: Macadamia integrifolia; assembly: GCF_013358625.1. Taxonomy (NCBI): domain Eukaryota; kingdom Viridiplantae; phylum Streptophyta; class Magnoliopsida; order Proteales; family Proteaceae; genus Macadamia; species Macadamia integrifolia. Next base: position 17,688 of record NW_024869157.1, read on the forward strand.
GATATAATATACGTATACACCTTAAAATACGGCTACATACCTGCTTTATCCGTACATGGCCTTATGATAGGCACATGTACACGGCTTGGGTATTCCTGTCTCTTCTGGCACTGGCTCGAACTTGTCGGGCCAGCCGGTGTTTAAGGTCACCCTTGCCATCATAGTCCATAAGGAACCCGCTCTAACTCTCTCCGGTTTGGGTCCTACATAGTTAAACTGGGTCAACCGTGTAATCAGACCGGGTTTAAGAAGTAGGGTGTTACACTGAAGGTCTCATTAACTACAAGTGTCTCCCAAACGTTCAAGCTTCGATCAAAGAAGCTCATGGGGACTAGGTCCTGATGTCCTAAAACACTAGCACTAGACATCAATCAATCGAGGCTTTACTAGCAATTAGATGTGTGTGTATTGACTGGAACCTCAAATCCCAAATGAGGTAAATACACCACATATAGCCTCAATTTTCTATATGAGGCAAATGAATAAGGGGTAATTTACAGCGTCATCCCCTGGATATTGCTAGTATTATAGGAATACCCCCTCTCTTTCACCAAATTAGACTTAGACCCCCTATCATCAATCACTGTTACAGAATATACCAAGGATGGTAACATCAGTAGTTCATTTTTTTTTTCTAAATACCATTCTTCCCTTCAAAATAATGAAGTACCGAAATTACTCTCCTTACTTGTAGGCCCCAAATCCCTAACTCACGCTCACTTCTAACTAGTCGTTGACCTAGTTAGTTGGAGAAAGAAGAATTGGCTTACAGAGCAGCGACTGCTAGCCCCTTACTGGGGATGGCTACTATGGCGGCACGTAGTAGATTTACTAAACCAATGAGAAGATGGGTGATCTGATGGAAGAAGATACTATTGTAATTATTATTATTATTATTTTTGGGTAAAGACCGAAAGATACTATTGTGACTGGAAACTTGGAAAGAGTCGTCCTGAATTCTGATCCGGTTTTCTAGCCAAAACTGTCAGAAAAAAAAAAAAAAAAAAGCAACCATCCCTAACCCACCTTCCATTGGGAAAATGAAATGAACTACCCCCATGTGATGCAGTTATGGAAGGGAAGGGTAGGTAAGGTCTGAAGGGAGTTACCTGAAAATTTTGCAAAGCATAAAACGAATTTTGGTTGGTTTGGTTCAGAATTTGGAGCAGATCCAATTCCATCCCACTTTGCAGATATGAGTTGCTAAAGAAAATCAAGGTTCGATTTTTCTCTGAAGATTTCCTTGCATTTCTGATCTCTTGTGATATTTCATTTCTGATTTTCTTTTGATATAACTTCAAGCAGGGATCTTCAACTTTCAGAGAGATTCCAGGGGCGATTATGTCATCGGAAAATGTCTTGCCACGAATCGATAGGTATTCTTTGCTTACATTTCAACCATTTTGTAAACCTAAATCTTTGAACTTCACAATGAATTTGGTTGATTAATTGATGTGAAAAATTCAAAAATTGATGATCTAAGGTATATAATCTATGGTTTGCTTCAGGAAAGAGGTGGTAGACTAGGAAGGATGAGCAGAGGATGGAGTCGAAGTCAACGAACGAAGGCTTAGTGTGGTGAGTGTCAATGCCATGATTCTCTACCTCCACTACTTCCTTGGATGAAGAAGATGAAGAAACGGAGACCTTTAGGCAAGAAGAATGGATGAGCAATCTATTGGGATAAAGATCGAATTTAGATAAATGCCATTCATTTTTTACTTTGATTAATAATTAGACCCTTGTGAATAATCAAAATGTCAGATCATTCTTTTACTTATAAGGGCTAAAGCATCATTTCATAGCATCACTTGACAGAGATTGACGGTAGAGGGTCTGAGTCTAATTTGGTGAAAGAAAGAGGGTGTTTTTATAATATTGGCATTTTCCAGGGGGTGGTGCTGTAAATTACCATGAATAAATGTATACACATAAACAAATGGCCATAATAAAAAAAAATGCATGTATATTCTTGAGAACAAATAATAATGCATCACAAATATAAAGTAAACTAAAAGTCAAATGCAACTGAACATATTGAGAAAAACTCCCACTAATAAAATATATAAAAAGAACTAACAACTCCCATATTAGTGACATGCTCTTGAAAAACTTTGGGAGTTAAGCCCTTAGTAAAAGGATCTGCAATCATGTTTTCTATAGCAATTTGCTCCATTGTAATATGTGATTCTTGGACTTTTTCTCTGACCAAAAAATATTTATTGTCAATGTGCTTAGAGCCTAAAGTACTTTTATTGTTATAAGAAAAATGAATCGCAGCTGAGTTGTCATAGAACATCCTCAATGGTTTAGATATAGAGTCAACAATCTGCAGTACTGAGATAAAATTTCTCAACCATAAAGCTTGAACAGTGGCTTCATAACACGCCATATACTCTGCCTCCATAGTGGAAGATACAATGAATGTCTGCTTGACACTCTTCTAAGATATAGCCCCACCAGCCATCATGAAAACATATTCAGAAGTAGACTTGAAGTCATCTGGACATCCAGAAAAATCTGCATCAATGTGACTGACTACATCTAGAGAATCGATTCTTCTGTAAGCATAAAATCTTTAGTGCCCTATAAATATCTCATGACTTTCTTAGTAGCTACCCAATGCGCTTCACCAGGGTTGCTCAAGTATCTCCCAAGTACACCAATAACAAAGGTAATGTCTGGCCTATACAAACTTGAGCATACATTAAACTCCCAACAGCAGATGCATAATGTATATTCTTCATCTGATTGGGCTCCAATTCTATTTGTGGACATTGAGACTTACAAATTTGTCCCCTTTCACAACTAGAACCTTACCGGGGGAACAAGCTAATACATTAAACCTTTTTCATATCCTCTCAATGTGACATTTTCGAGACAAAACAAGAATTCCGCAAGACTTATCGTGATGAATCTCAATGCCCAAAATATAAGAGGCCTCACCAAGGTTCCTCATGTCAAAGTGACTTGATAACAATCGTTTTGTCTCATGTAAAAAGTCAACATTATTACTGGTAAGAAGAATATCATCAACAAAAAAGCACAAGAAGAATGAACTTACTCTCACTGATCTTCAGATAAATACACTGGTCCACAAGATTCTCTTTGTAACCATAAGAAGTGACAACTTCATCAAACTTAAGGTACCACTGTCTAGATGCTTGTTTCAAACCAAAGTGACTTGATAACAATCGTTTTGTCTCATGTAAATGTCAACATTATTACTGACAATAATTATATTATCACATAAAGCACAAGAAAAATGAACTTACTCCCACTGATCTTCAGATAAATACATTAGTCCACAAGATTCTCTTTGAAACCACATGAAATGAAGATTTCATTGAACTTAAGGTACCACTGACTGGATGCCTGTTTCAAACTACAAATAGATTTCTTGAGTTTCCACGCAAGGTGCTCTGTATCAGCTTGCCTGAAACCAAGGGGTTTATGCACATAAACATCCTCTTCAATATCTCCATTTAAGAAAGTTGTTTTGACATCCATCTGATGAAGTTCTAAATTAAAATGTGCTACTAAAGCCATTATGATTCTGAAAGAATCTTTTGTCAAGAGTGGTAAGAATGTTTCCTTATAATCTATGCCCTCTCTCTGGCTGAATCCTTTTGTTATAAGTCTAGCGTTGTAATGCTCAATTTCACCTTTAGAGTTTCGTTTGGTCTTGAAAATCCATTTACAACCAATCGGTCTGTATCCTTTTGGTGATTCAACTAAATCACAAATATCAGTAATAGACATTTTTTCTTCTTACATGATGACCATCCACTTTGATGAATTGGGACCATTGGCAGCCTGATCAAAAGTGATTGGATCGGAATCCAAAGTAATATCAAAATCATGTTTTTGTAAATAGACAACATAATTATCTAATATGGCAGGCCTACGAGTTCTCTCTGATTTCCTCAAGGGAGCACCAATTGCAATATGATCCTAAATCTCATCAACAATAGGGGGTGCAGGCTCAGCCACTATAGGTTGCATAGGTTCTTGAGTGGGGACATTCTCTTGTTCAATGTGAGGTTGTATTACTGTAAACGGCAGTGTTACAGGCATAGGTACGAGAACATGTTCCTCCTAAAAAACAAAGTTATGCAGTTGAGCAGATTGAAAATCCATATCATCCTCAAAGAAAACTGACCGCGTTTTATTCCATTAACTGATAAATTGTGTTGGACAATAGAATCTATATCCTATTAATCCATCGAAATAACCAAGAAAATGTTTGCTAATGGTCTTGGGATCAAGCTTCCTTATATGAGGATTATAAGGTCTCACTTCTGCAGGACATCCCCAGATATGAAAATGAGACAAATTTGGCTTCTTACTGGTCCACAATTCATATGGAGTTTTGGAAACATACTTGCTAGGCACTTTATTCAAAATATATGTTGCCATTTTCAAAGCATCACCCCATAAGAAATTATGTTAAGTTGAATTACTTATTATGCTTTTCACCATATCCATAAGAATACAGTTTCTCTTTTTAGCCACTCCATTCTACTCAGGTGAACCAGGTATAGTGTACTGAGCGTCAATACCGCATTCTTGTAAGAATCTGGCAAACGGTTCAGAATTACGCTCAGTTTCATCATATCCTCCATAGTACTCTCCACCTCGATCAGATCTCACACTTTTTATCTTCTTTTCCCTTTTAAGTACTACCTTTGCTTTAAAAATTTTGAAAGCATCTAAGGATTCAAATTTTTCTTGAATAAGATAAATAAAACCAAAATGGGAAAAATCATCTATGAAGTAATAAAATATATGTATCCACCCATGGCAGTAGGAGTGAATGGATCACATATATCAGTATGAATCAACTTCAGTGCTTCATCCTTCATCCTTAATGGTTACACCTTTCTTTTTAGCTCTAGTATGTTTCTCCTTAATGCAATCAACACAAATTCCAAAATCTGAAAAATCCAATTGAGGAAGTGTACCATCCTTAATCAATCGTTCTATCCTCTATTTTGAAATATATCCTAAACTTTTATACCACTACATAGAAGAATTTTCATCCAATCTAGCACGTTTAGAATTTTAACTACATAATTTGTAATGGAATAAGTGTTGTCATATTTGGAAGAACTAGTATCCAAATCAAATTTATAAAGGCCATCACAAAATAAGGCAAATCCAACTATAAGAGAACCAAAATAGAGAGTAAGTTTCTCATTGTCAATATTAAAAGTATAACCATAACTGTTAAGTTTAGATACTGAAACCAGTTTTCATCTAAGTGGTGCTAAATAAACCATATTATTCAAATCCAAAACAAAACCAGTAGACAAAAGTAATCTAACTACTCCTATGAATTCAACTTTGGTCTTCTCTCTATTTCCCATGTAGATCATCATTTCTCCCTCACTTGGTTTCCTCCTACTTCTTAATTCCTGCAAACAATTAATGATGTGAATAGTTACTCCAGTATCGATCCACCACAAATTAGGGGAAATATCTACTAGATTTGATTCAAGACACACTAGAGCTAAAGATGTACATTTCTTTTCAAGCCATTTTTTTTATGGTCATAGCAATCTATCTTCCTATGTCCATCCTTCTTACAAAAGAAGCACTTTCCCTTGAAAGCCTCACTATTTGGTTTCAAATTTTGATCGGTTCTTTGTATTCCATTTTTCCTGATTTTGCTTGCTTGTTGCCTGGCTTATTGCCTTTCTAATTTTTCTTGAATTTCTTCTTACCCCCATTATTGGGAACAAAATAAGCTGAATTATATTTATCCTTCTTCTTTCTTACCTCTTCCTTTACCAATATAGAAGTCATGTCCTCAAGATTCCACTCCAATTTCTGTGTATTATAGGAAGTCTTGAGAGTATCAAACTGCGATGGAAGTGATTGCATGATTTTCCACACAAGAAAAGAATCAGATATCTTCACTTCCATCTCACCCAACTTGATAGCATAGTTGGTCATTTTCATAATGTGATCACGTACTCTAGTTGTGCCATCATATTGAGTGGATGAGAATCGCTCCAAATATGTTCCCTTCTCAGCCTTATGAAGTTTGGTAAATTTTGTATTAACGGCTACAAGGAAATCCTTAGCTTTTTCTTTAGAAGGCACACTATTCTTTATGGTCTTGTCAATGGTATACTGTATAATCATCAGGCATAATCTATTAGACTCCTCCCACTTTTCATGAAGTGTTTCTATAGTGGCATTACTCTCAGTTGTGGGTTTGGGGGGCTCATCATTTCTCAGGGCATAATCGAGTCTCATGACTGCAAGAGACACAGGAAGAGAATCTATCCATTCCTCACAATTGGAACCATTTATGACTTTGATGGAAGATAATTGGAAAGTCTTAGCTGGCAACAATAATTACCAAAATTTTACCGAAATATACAATATGCAATAACAGAAAGAATATCAACATCCCAATAACATAATAAAAAATTGACTAATTTGGGTTTATTAATCAGATTTATCCCAATATCATTTTTTATAATTGTATGAAAACACAAACTGAGAAAAGATCCGACATCATCGGGGTCACACTTGTGGTAGCAAGATCACCCAACACGTAGTGAAATCTTTCACATGCAAGGTAAGATGTCTGAAACAACACCACATGGTAGATTTCATCACCTATGGTGGCAAGACAAAAAACTCCAAAGCTGTGAAGCTCAAAACGTCATCCTCACAAACCGATTAAACAAAGACTCACCTGTGGTAGCAAGAGCACATCGTTCGTCGTATGGCTTCTTTGGTTGCAATCCATTTGGACGGTCTATAGTGATTCCAAATCTTTGTAATTAGCCCACTAAGTAGAAGCCTAATCTTTGAAATTATGAAAACCCTACAGACTTGGATTGCTACTATATGGCCATTATATTTAATTTTTTTTATTTGATAAAATAATAAAATAAAACATATCCAAAATTGGAATTTGGAATCTAATGCCAAATTGGGATTTTGGGTTTTGTTTGAGTGTGGACTAGCCTTAGTTGATTAAATTTAACTTGGGCATTGGTGCAAAGATTTTGATTTAATTCCTACCAACTAAGAACAAGGATCCATTCTAGGTCCAAAAACCCCATTTTATTAAGAAAAGAACCAATGATAGACAGAGAAAAAGAAACATCCTGGACTATGTGGAAAATTCAGAAACAAAACTATCCCTCTCTGTATTGGTTGCCACATTGGTGGTTGCAAAGTGAAATCACACGAAGGAACCTATCCTTGACACCCCCTGGCCTTGAAGACTGAATAGGTGAAGTGGATCCACCAGGGATTCATTATGGAAACCTAAGTAGGACTTATGAGAAAAACACACATATAAGAACTAAGTAGACACACATAAAAAGCCACAAATAGAAGCAATCAAAATATTACTTCCAAAGAACTGTCATTGAAGCAATCAAAATATTACTTCAGCACACACTCACTTAAAAATTCAGCACAAGCAACACCATATCAAGACCATATTAAAGTCAGTAGTTGGCTACACAAACACGCACATAAAAATTCAGCATAAGGCAAGACTATGTCAAAGTCAGTAGCTGCCTATACACACACTCACTTAAAAATTCAGCACAAAGCAAGACCATATCCAAGAATCTTGATGGATTCGAACCATCATACCCGGGGTAAATCCCAGGTGCTCTTCCAATTTTAGCTTAAGATTCACCTACAATTGAAAAATTTTAGTTTTCAAGATACTAAATTCCAGCCAACTAAAAGACAAGCAGAGATATTCAAGTTAATAACAATTGGTATGTTAAAAAAAAAAAAATACTGAATAACCATCAATATCCAAAATCAATGATCAAAGATGTCCTTAATCCCATTCTTGCTATTGGTGCAAAATAGATGATGTCGATGCTTGAGATGAAAACTGAGAAAGAGCTTGATCCAAGGTTCCCTGCATAATGACAACAGTATAAATAAATTTTAAAATACTGAAAATGGCAACTTTGTGAAGCTACTGGACCACAGTTGTGAATAACCTGTAAAACTTCAGTGAAACTAATTGGTACATTTGAAATTGTAAATTCAGTAGTTGACTGAGTGGTATTTGGTTCCCCATTTTTCCTTTTCTTCCTTTGTTTCCCTTGTTTTTCTATCCAACCCTTCTTCCTTCTGTTTCCCTTTTTACCTGGATTTTTTTGCTTCAATACTAGTCCATTGTTTGTACCGGAGAACTCATTAGGGACAAGTGTATTTGGATCATCAAACTCAGTGATATTTTTAAGTTGTTCACATAATTATTTAACAGCATTGTTTACCAAGGCAAATCCTTCAGCTGAATTTGAAGCTTGTGATGCTATTTTAACAAGTTGCGAACAAAGATATTTGTATCGTTGTGTACAGTCAAAATTCACATATTCCACAACCTGTTTTCCCTTATGGTCTTTTACTACAATGCTTCTTGTTGCCTGTGTCCATCTCCGCAAAATATAAGTGTCAGGGATACACTTGATATGTAGAACATCTAAAACTTTCAAGGAATGGTAACAAAGAATTCCAGATGTCTCATATTTTTTGCAAAAACATTGAATAGTCCTTTAAACTGGGTTACAACAGACTTTAAACTCACATTCAAAACCAACAATGCCAACTATATATTCATGAAAGGGAGTATCTTCATTTCAAAATTTTATTTTTCAAACACTAACTCAGTTATACTGCTCTTGAAACCTCTCAAAGATATAAGGAGTATAGATTTTTCTAGCTTGTTTGATAACAAGTGACATCCTGAACATGTTCCTTAGAAGTTTGTTTCTTGAATCAAACTTAGCTTTTAATTTATTAGCTCGTTTAGCATTCACAACCCTTTCGAAGTGCTTAAAAAAATGACAACATCCAAAGAAGATTTTAGATATTTTTTCAAGTCACTATTAAAACTCTCATTGATCTGTGTACTCTGCATGCCTATTGTGAAAGCGTTTTTCATATAGAATTTTGCCCATTTATATTTAAGTTCATAGATATAGGGCAACCAAGAATTTTGTTTTAAGTTATAGTCACTAAGTAACTTTTCCCAAGAATTCTCAAACTGTAATTCTTCCTCATACTGAAATATACACTTTTTTAACTCTTTGAGAAAGCAAGAGTCATCTTTCATCATATTACCCAGATGTTTAATTCCATTTTGCATTATGTGCTACGGACACAACCCATGCCATGTCTCAGGCCACACCTCATGTAATGCTTTGGCCATAGCAGCATCTTGATCTGTAAAAATGGTTATAGGTTTTTTCTACCATTAGGTTCCGTGAATGCCCCAAATAACTAATTAAAAGATTTAGCCGTTTCATTATACAAAAGTAGAGCCCCAAATATAATCACCCCTCTATGATGATTAAAAACAACAAATATCCCAAAAGGCCTGTTCTCTTTTTTAGTGCAAAATGTGATGTCGAAACTAACATCACCAAACTATGCATAGTCAATTCTCATTTTTGGATCAGCCCGAAAAATGTTAGTGATTTGTTCATCACTATCCAACTGCATTGAGTATCTAAACAAAGGATTGTTCCTACTGTGATTTCCAAAATATCTTAACAAACTCCCTACTTCACCATAAGATAAGGAATGTTGTCTTTTAGTTTGTAGATAGTTCTTTTGATCCTGACACGTGTAGCAAAGATTTTCTATCCCGCCAGCTTGCCTACTCCTTAACTCAAATATGGCCATAAGGTTGATCCTGAATCATCTGTTAAATCCATTTCATATGAATGCATCTCTGAAATCTTCCTCTTGAATGCATAAAATGCGTAGAACCTGGAATATGAAGGGGGTGATTCTGTTCTTCCACAAAATCATGGCACTTATATTTTTCATTTTCCATCAACTATATCCCCATCTATGCCAAACACTCTGTTCTTGTCTTAGCTTATGGTTTTTTAGTATGAATGTCTCTCTTATCTTTTCTCCGAAAACCAGCTTTATTATAAACAAATCTTCGAGAAGTTATAATTACCTTGTCTTTGAGACTCTTATGTGCAAAATCTCTTCTAATACTAAAACCCAATATTCCTCCATAACTGTTGTAGAAGTCATAAGCCTCCTCCTTTGAATTAAATATCATTCCTACCCAAGGATTACTATCAACATTCCCACCTAACTCAACCTTCTCCATATTTCGATAATGAAGTGAAAGCTGATTTTTCAGAAAGCTGAAACAAGTTACAAGTTAATGAGTTTCAAGAACATCTAAGAATGCTTGAATTGAAATAGTATTCAAACCGAACCAACCCAATGTAACAAACATCATCGATTCCATATCCATATCTTTACTAGCAAACATCATAATAAACATAGCATTAGCTAGCCCATTTCTCTGTCAGCCAAACATCAAAACTCCTAGTTCAAAATTTCCATAGAAAGTAAAAATTCCACACTTGAAAATGTTAATTACTAGCTCAAAGAATATTTAATAGTTGATTATGTAGTGAAAAGCAGACTGCACTATTCCCTACTCTTAAGGAATTCCAAATAAAATGAGCTGTGGAAAAATTGAATAGATGAGGAAGCATATATCAGTTGGATGTGCTCCAGTTTCAACTAATTGGATGTAGAAAGGGAATAGTGCCTTGCATTTGTTGGCTGTCCTACCAAAGAATTTTTTCGCTCATCGAACAATCCTTACTGTAAACATTAGTCATGCTTCTAAAACTCTTCAATTTTTCATAAGTTGTGGAGAACAATTAGAGAATGTTGCATGAACTATATCATATAACAAAGTTCCAACGTTCACATGGTTTAGAAAATCATATTGAAATCAGGGAAGGCAAAATAGTGAATTAAAAAGAACTTGTGTTCACATGGTTTAGAAAATCATATTGAAATCACGGAAGGAAAAATAGTGAATTAAAAAGAAGAAAGCTATTAAAATCTTGAGGCAAAATCCATCATAAAAATGAAGAAGATAAGAAAGGAGTTTCGCTTACTCGAGTTCTGATGTTTGCATAGATGGATAAGAATGAAACCCACTCAACTGATGAGGTGAGGTTGAGTTAAAGAAAAGGAAAGCTATGTGGTCTATTTCTTACTATTGAGAAGTAGACATTAAGATACCTACCCCCTGAAACGCAAACAGATATAACGCTGTTTAGCATTTAAGAGGGGGTGCTAGAGAACTATCACTATTTGAATAGTATCACTGTCCCATGTGATGAAGAAGAAGCGTCCTCCTCCCCTTCAATGATGAGTGGAAAAATGGGAAAAATTATGAGTATAGTACTAGTGCCAAAAAGGGAGCAGTTCTCAAATTGCCATGGTTGAAAATTGAAAATTGGAAATTGAAAATGACCAGTCATCTTAAATCCAACTTATCTGAATGAAATTTGACATATAGCTATATTTGAATGATGATTCGACAACAATATCTTTGGAAAGCTTGTGGGTGCCTATGGCTGACCAAACTTTAATTTCCAACAAAAGCCTTAAAATGTGCATTTCCCTAAAAAAAACACTCAACTTCACTTTCCCCATTTTATTGGCAACCCAATACACCGTCACTGATTAGAAAAAATATAGGAAAGAACACTTGAAGGTTCTAACCCCCTCCCCCCAAAATCCCAAAAAGAAGAGAGTACAAATCTTGTAGGTTTCAAACGGAGATCTACTTTAAATTTCAGGTTCAGAAGAGTTTTATCCTCTTTTGGTTGTGCAAACTGCTGGCTAAAGTGAGACCTTGTCCAAGGATCCAAGGGTGCTTTTGTCTGATGTTTGCAGAGAGAGCAACACAGCGGGGACGTACGATCGATTATCTGTATTCTATCATTCGAATGAGAGGGAGGAAGAAGAAGAAGAGGGGGGAAAAAAGAGTTTCAAAAACCTAAATGCTATCGTTTTCAGCCGAAATAAAGTTTCGTGCTCCATCTCCCATATGATCGTGACACGTGTCGCAATCCACATGTCATGATCCGAAGTCGTCTCCGCCAGTTCTCCACCAGATTCCTCTCCGTAGAGGAGCTCTATCTGGTTTGATCCTAACCATCGCCATGTCGCCCTCTTGAAATTCATGTAGCTGTCAACACACATCGACCATGGACTTGTATTGGTCATTGCTCAGTGATATCCGACGCTATATATCTACATGTAAATCATATATGTGTTGCGAAAAAGACTCGACTGACGGGGAGGTCCTAAAGCTAGACACAACAGGAACATGGTCTATGTAAGGGTGTTAATCGATTCTATTTTGGTGTATACGGTGCGGTACGGTTCGGTTCACATTTCTTTGGTTGAAACCAAAATCGCACCATTTACCAAAAGGCTGCACTTTCTGAAACCACAACTGCTTAGTAAAAGGTTTCAGTTCCACAATTTTTAAACAGTGTCAATTTCACGGTTTTAAATTATTTTGATCGCGATTTATTCCATACGGTTTCTAAATGGTTAGCAATTGGTCTGCTAGTTTATTCGCATGCTTACTAAAATTCACTTTTGTTGATAAATGCTTCAATCTAGTATCAAATTAAATGAGGCATTGAACAGTCAAGGATTTAACTACATAACTATATAATAGGAGTAAATTATTGAATAGATTGTTGGACAACCTCTATGGTCCTTAATTCTTCCCTAAATTAAACCATTTTATTTTGTTAAAACAATCAAATATTTAATCGTTACAAGTGTAAATCAGATCGGTTTTGAAGGTTTAAACGGTTCAATTTTCATGGTGTCAATTTGGTTTGAAACCAACGGGTTAAACGGTTAAAACTGACCCAACCCATTTAACTAATCGGTCTTAAACTTGAAACTAGAACCAAACCATTTACTAAACAGTTTTACGATTTTGGTATAAACAGCTTGGTTCGGTTTCAATAACGGTTTCAATTTTAAATTCACATCCTTACTTTTAACCACCTAACTTGAGTCATTCAATCCAGTTGCCACCACGGTGTTCACTTGAAGTCTCACACTCAGCTACATACAGGCTACACTAAGATGTGGGATTTCTGCATTCCCTAGATTGGTCTCATCTTGGCTCTAACTAAGGCATCACTTAGCTTAAAAAACTATATGTTTATCTTGCTCACTATCTCTAACCACCAAGGTGAATTTGGCTAATTTTACTCACTGTTTCCAAATGCTAATGTGAATCACCAGTGTGATTGGATCGATTCAAGCCTAGTGACATATTTACCAAATAACATGTATAAACACGAAAATCACCCAAAAGAAATAGATGTCTCATATATAAATCAAGAAATTATAATAATAATGTTTACAAAAATATAAAAACTCAAAATACAAATCATCCATGTCGAAATCTCAGATTCCTAGCATGAGTAAGGAAAATGAGTCTTCAATCTTGAGTCTCTTACAAAATATTATACATAAGACTCTACACATTGAGTCTTCAATCTTGACTTCTTGTATACTTGTCTTTTTGTATCTTCACATTATATTGTACACTTGACATCTTCCAATTCTTAATGCTTGAGTCAGCATGATCTTCAAGAGATCTTTATGTCTTTACATTAGAGATCTTGAGGTCCAGCATCTTACTGACTTTGTGGTCCATGTCATATTAAGATTCTTATCTTCACATGTCACTTGGTAGATACTTATTAGAAATTACATTTGTCTGTTATCATCAAAACCAATATAGAGTTAAAACTCCAGAGGTGAGTAGGTATTCCGTATCCCCAACAGGGAAATAACCTCACTTAAAGTGGAATGAGAAATATAATTAAGGGTAAAAAGAGAATATATATACATATATATATATATATATATATAATAGTTACAACAGTCATATATACGTATATAGTTACAACAATCAATTGAAACCACCCCGGTTATAAACATATTTTCCTTATAAATTTTATCACTAAAATGCTAAAAAATTATAGAGAAGAAATGCCCTTTAAAACACATGTCCAATAAGACCCAAAGGAGGTGTCTCTCAAGGAGAAGACTCAAACACACTAGTATCATAAAATAGTGGCTTCAAGATGATCACATTCCTCCCCTTTCACCTTCTATCCCCATGGATTTATCTCCATGGTTTCAAGAATCGGGAATTGGATATGTGAATCGGCCGATCCTGGTTCATCCGATTCGACTGATTCACATTAGAAATCCCTAAAATTGGTGACTTTTCAAATCAAATGGCTCATTATAAGGGTCTTTTGGTCAATTCCAATCTGATCTAAAGCGAAATCAACAAAGTCTGATTTTGATCGATTCCAATCTTATTGGAATTGAAATCGACAAGAACCGATTTTGTCCCTGATTCCTGGTTTTAAAACCTTAGTTATCCCTTAAACACTTTATTTTACACACTTATAGGGGGGCAAAACTCAAAACAAGGTGGTAGGAATGTGATTAAAAAATAATAACTTAAAATTTTTTTTAGCTGCTAAATGAAGGTACAAAAATGGCATTTTGGTTTTATCTATAAAGGCCAAAATAAATTATGATTTAATTCTGTCCAAGAGACTCTATCTTACCTCTCTGATTCTCTTCTCTAATTTCGTAGCAGTGATAAAATAGAACTATAACACTCTTGGATTGAACGACAATATCCATTGTTGCAAATAAAGTTTTATCCTTGCTATTTCTTTTTCTATTGTGAATTTTATGTATATTTCCCGTTATTTCAATAGAAATGCTGCCCATTTTCTTGCTCCGCGGGAGTTTCTCCTAGTCGATTTCTTGTAATTAAATTCTCAATTGTTGACAAAAAAAAAAAAAAAAATAAAAAAAAAAATAATAATAACAAGAAGAAGAAAATTAAAAAAGTAGGTAATGGCCATGGATCATGCTTGAAAACTAGGTTTTGACTTGGGGAATCAGTCGAGACAAGTTAAAATTTTGGAAAATCTGATGAAGAGTCATGTAGATTCAACCAGGATAAAAAATTACAGTCATTAATCATCCAAGTTAAATAAGACTAGGCCTTTTCTTTCTTTCTTTCCTTTTTTTTTTTTTTTTTTTTTTACCAATTTATACATATATATTGTATTTGAAAAATAAAAATAAAAAAATAAAATTGCATGAGTCACCCTGACTAGGTTTGGCTAGCCGAGTCACTAGGTTTTTCTAAAAGACGAGTTGAGTTAAAAAAACTTGGTTTTTTCCAACTATGCCATTGACAATATTTTTTAGGAAGAGGAGGAATAATACTTGATTGCTTCTTATTTTTGTTTATAGGATGGAAAGACTTTCTCGATTTTACAAAATAAAAAAGACTTTCACTATAAGGGGCATGACTTGAGGTAGGGGTGAAAGTTTGGCACTAACAACTCGAACCCACCCTGAGCCCGAGTAGGGCTTAGGCTAAGTTTTTTTACCCTGAGGGCAGGTTAGGGTGAAAAACCCTTGGGTCGGGTTGGGCTCGGATTGAGGCCTCAGTCTAGCCCCACCTGGCCCAAAATTTAACCTTGAATTTTTATATTTGAATTTAGGGCTCCTATTGGTACATTTTTTTATAATTTTGTAGTGTATATGATATGAATGGAAAAAACAGGTCAATCAAGGTTAATCCAACCACTGTAGAAGCCAGGGTCAACCCAACCCAGCCCAATTGATCCAACCCGGCCTTGACATGATCAATTAGGGTCAGGTTGGGTTGGTATGAATCCGGTAGGGTTGGGTTGGGTTGGGCCTAGGTTGAATTTTGAGGACCTAGGGTTAGATTAGGGTCTTAAGAAATCCAACCCAACCCGGCCATGCTTCACCCATGACTAGAGGTGTCACCTGTTGGGCCCAGCCGAGCTTGTGGGCCTCTTGGCTTGCACTATAAACTATCTATTTAAGGAATTAGTCGGGTTCGATTGGGTTTTAGGGTTTAATTGGCTTCTACCAATCGAGGTAATCAGGCCTTAGTCGGGCTAATGCACCATTAAAACCTTAAATGGACTTTAAATATCTTGGATTTAAAAAAAAATTTAATATATCTATCAAATCATCAACAATTTAGAAAAGACTTTCAATAATTGATATAGATATCAATATATACCTTATTCTTAAAAAAAAAAAAAAATC